>NC_134503.1:2266100-2566100 GCF_040206685.1 Ascaphus truei
AGCATAGTCTATGGCCTGGAGTACAAGGTGGTATACAGCAGTTTATGCCCTGGTATAAGACCAAGATACCCGGGGATGCACAGCCAGAGGGTGCAGCTTGGCAGGACACTTGCATGTGAACAGGGTCTAACCTGATATTTAAACCTGTATCTGAGGGATGCCACACCTAGCCACACCCACTGCCCCTATCCTGCCCTGCTACTTGCCCCACTTTACAGAACTCTAGTCCCCAGTACATCACAACAGGGAATGCGATCAGCCGACCAAAAGATCAGAGTGTCCCTATCAGATGTCTGATTTATATGCCCACGTACAGATTGTGCCACAGGTCGGATTATATTACATGGTAAATGTGTCAGACTGTTAATCCCTTCACTAGCAGAGGGCCAAAAGCAATGTGTTGCAGGCCTCTCTGGATGTGAAGGGGTTAAACTATGGGTGATATATACACACACACACACACACACACACACACACACACACACACACACATATATAGAACAAAAGAGCCACTCTGCCAAATAGATAAATTGCCAAATTGGTCACAGCTTTATTGTTGTAACAATACTATCAAATAACTGTCAGCCATATTCTCGGTATCTTCCGGCGGGGGGGGAGGGATGGAAGCCCTCCTCCTCCCGCCCTAATCTACCGTCCACCGGGAGAGACACTCTCCGCCACGAGAGACTATTCTCAACCGTCACGTCATCCGTTCATAGCACCAACATTACACTCTCAGTGGGATGGGTGGGTGGGAAAAACAAAATCAGTGAGCAGCTCCTGCAAGCGCAGGGTTTAAATAGCCCGCGCGAGTACCCCCCCTTCCCCCTCCTTGGCGTTGGGACACAGGCACCAGGCTCTGTGCTGCGTGGGGTAATGTGATTACTGAGGGATAGGAACACAGGCAGCACAAACCCTTCCAAGGGTTTGCTTAGCATACAAAGAGGTGGATACTTTGTATCTGCTCAGGGGAGACCCCGGGATAACTGACTGATACTCCTAATGGGACAGGAACAATCGGCTGATAACTTGCTGGGTCATTTTTATCAGTCTCCCGGCTTCAAGACAATGAGCCACGTTTATCAAAGGAGAACATGACCCTGGGGCCGTGTCAGTGCCCAGCGGACAAAGAACCCTGAGAACACTTTTATCTCTGACACATTGTAGGATGTGGGTTTCAGCCTTATAAGAGGGTAATGTGGAACCGCTTACAAATGTATAGTGACTCACTGGAACCTGAGATCAGGTGAGTCATGGTCCCCCAAACTCCGGAGACCCCCCGATACCTTTTTCTATTCATGATCCCGCGGCCATATCGCTGTGTAAAAAAAAAACCGGCACAAAGAAGCTACAAATATCTCCGGAAGCGGGGGATCACTGGGGGGGGGGGGGGGGGTTATTTTATTTATTTAAATGTTTTACCAGGAAGTAATACATTGAGAGTTACCTCTCGTTTTCAAGTATGTCCTGGACACAGAGTTTTGATGACAGATACATGCTTACAAATACATAGTTACATAAGTGAGCAGGGTTATACATCTTAATATATATTTCTCAAAGCATTGTATGTATGTCTCCATGTCTGTACTGTGTTCCCTGTCCCTAGCGGCAATCACATTGGACCTTTCGCCCGTCACTCCGCCTCAGGCCAATGAGATGGCTCCCTTGGGCCGCCCGCCCCCGCACACCTCTCATTGGCCTGAGGCGGAGTGATGGGCCAAAGGTGACACACACACACACACCTCCCGCCCAGGTAAGTCACCTCGTGCCTCATGCCAGGCCCCAGGCCCACACAGGGCGCTTCCTGCCGCTGCCGCCTGCACGGCACATCGGGGGACCAAGCGGTCGCCCGGGGGGAACGGGGGGGGGGGGGGCGAGCCCCGAGTCATGGGGAACGGGGGGGGGGGGGCGAGCCCCGAGTCACGGGGAATGGGGGGAGCGAGCCCCGAGTCACGGGGGGGGGGGGGGTAAAAGCGAATCACGGGGGGGGGGTGAGAAGAACGAGTCACGGGGAACCAAGAAGGGGGGTGGACGCCCGGGGGGGGGCATGCGGATACATAAATTATTACAATACATATGCCCCCTGCTCTCCACCCCCCCCCCCCCCCACTCCCCTTTCCCCCACCCCCCTTTCGCCCCCCCCCCCCACTCCCCTCACTCCCCTTTCGCCCACCCCCCCACTCCCCTCACTCCCCTTTCGCCCACCCCCACACTCCCCTTTTGCCCACCCCCCCACTCCCCTTTCCCCCCATCCCCCCCACTCCGCAGTGGCAGGACACAGACACGGGCAGGACACAGACAGGACACAGACACGGGCAGGACACAGACACGGGCAGGACACAGACACAGGCAGGACACAGACACGGGCAGGACGCAGACAGGACACAGATACAGGCAGGACACAGACAGAACACAGACACGGGCAGGACACAGACACGGACAGGACACAGGCAGGACACAGACACAGGCAAGACACAGACACGGACAGGGCACAGACACGGGCAGGGCACAGACACAGGCAAGACACGGACACGGGCAGGACACAGACACGGGCAGGGCACAGACACAGGCAAGACACAGGCAGGACACAGACACGGGCAGGACACAGACACGGACAGGGCACAGACACAGGCAGGGCACAGACACAGGCAAGACACAGACAGGACACAGACACAGACACGGGCAGGACAGGCAGGACACAGACACGGGAAGGACACAGACACGGGCAGGGCACAGATACGGGCAGGGCACAGACACGGGCAGGACACAGACACGGGCAGGACACAGACAGGACACAGACACGGGCAGGACACAGACACGGGCAGGACACAGACACGGGCAGGACACAGACACGGACAGGGCACAGACACGGGCAGGGCACAGACACAGGCAAGACACAGGCAGGACACAGACACGGGCAGGACAGGCAGGACACAGACACGGGAAGGACACAGACACGGGCAGGGCACAGACACGGGCAGGGCACAGACACGGGCAGGACACAGACACGGGCAGGACACAGACAGGACACAGACACGGGCAGGACACAGACACGGGCAGGACGCAGACAGGACACAGATACAGGCAGGACACAGACAGAACACAGACACAGGCAGGACACAGACACGGGCAGGACACAGACACAGGCAAGACACAGGCAGGACACAGACACGGGCAGGACACAGACACGGACAGGACACAGACACAGGCAAGACACAGACACGGACAGGGCACAGACACGGGCAGGGCACAGACACAGGCAGGACACAGGCAAGACACGGACACGGGCAGGACACAGACACGGGCAGGGCACAGACACAGGCAAGACACAGGCAGGACACAGACACAGACACGGGCAGGACAGGCAGGACACAGACACGGGCAGGGCACAGACACGGGCAGGACACAGACACGGGCAGGACACCGACACGGGCAGGACACAGACACGGGCAGCACGCAGACAGGACACAGACACAGGCAGGACACAGACACAGGCAGGACACAGACACAGGCAAGACACAGGCAGGACACAGACACGGGCAGGACACAGACACGGACAGGGCACAGACACGGGCAGGGCACAGACACAGGCAAGACACAGACACGGGCAGGACACAGACAGGACACAGACAGGACACAGACACGGCCAGGACACAGACACGGGCAGGACACAGACAGGACACAGACACAGGCAGGACACAGACACAGGACACAGACACGGGCAGGACACAGACACAGGACACAGACACGGGCAGGCACAGACACGGGCAGGGCACAGACACGGGCAGGGCACCGACACGGGTAGGGCATCGACACAGGCAGGACACAGACACAGGCAGGACACAGACACAGACAGGTCACAGGCACAGGCAGGACACAGACACGGGCAGGGCACAGACACGGGCAGGGCACAGACACAGGCAGGACACAGACACGGGCAGGGCACAGACACGGGCAGGGCACAGACATGGGCAGGGCACAGACACGGGCAGGGCACAGACACAGGCAGGACACAGACACGGGCCGGGCACAGACACAGGCAGGGCACAGACACAGGCAGGACACAGACACGGGCAGGGCACAGACACAGGCAGGGCACAGGCACAGGCAGGACACAGACACGGGCAGGGCACAGACACAGGCAGGACACAGACACGGGCAGGGCACAGACACGGGCAGGGCACAGACACAGGCAGGGCACAGGCACAGGCAGGACACAGACACGGGCAGGGCACAGGCACGGGCAGGGCACAGACACGGGCAGGGCACAGGCACAGGCAGGACGCAGACACGGGCAGGGCACAGACACAGGCAGGACACAGACACGGGCACGGCACAGACACGGGCAGGGCACAGACACAGGCAGGACACAGACACGGGCAGGGCACAGACACGGGCAGGGCACAGACACAGGCAGGACACAGACACGGGCAGGGCACAGACACGGGCAGGGCACAGACACGGGCAGGGCACAGACACAGGCAAGACACAGACACAGGCAGGGCACAGACACGGGCAGGGCACAGACACAGGCAGGACACAGACACGGGCAGGGCACAGACACGGGCAGGGCACAGACACGGGCAGGGCACAGACACAGGCAGGACACAGACACGGGCAGGGCACAGACACGGGCAGGGCACAGACACAGGCAGGACACAGACACGGGCAGGGCACAGACACGGGCAGGGCACAGACACAGGCAGGACACAGACACGGGCAGGGCACAGACACGGGCAGGGCACAGACACGGGCAGGGCACAGACACAGGCAGGACACAGACACGGGCAGGGCACAGTTTATTAAATGAACATGGGTTAGTAGGAAGAGATGCTGAGAATGAACTGTACAAACAGTATTCATATTGTAGTTCCTGCGCTCACAGCCCCGTTATCCCCCCGGCGGCCGACATTGGGACAGCAAATATGAAACTAGGACCCGCTAAATCTGCCTCTGATCATCAGGATCAGCAAACTTCTATATGTGTCTATAGAACACATATACAGATGCCCCCTATATCAGGGGTGGCCAACTCCAGTCCTCAAGGGCCACCACCTGGTCAGGTTTTCAGGATTTCCCTGCTTCAGCACTGGTAGTGCCGTCGAAGACTAAGCCTCTGATTGAGCAACCTGTGCTGAAGCTGGGATATCCTGAAAACCTGACCTGTTGGTGGCCTTTGAGGACTGGAGATGGACACCCCTGTCCTATCCCACCAGCTAAAGACAGAGCCACCTGTGCTGAAGCAGGGATATCCTGAAAACCTGACCTGTTGGTGGCCCCTGAGGACTGGAGTTGCCCGCCCCTGCCTTATATTTACATCTGCTCCCTAATGCCCTCCAACTCATTACCAACACCGAAAGGGCAATAACGTCTGTGGGTACAATCAGCAGGGCAGAACAGGCAAGGGCATCTGTGCTACTCTAATGCATACTCCTCTAAAGCTTTGAGGGGCACACAGTGTATATAGATATACTCGGCGTCATTGTACAGTGAAACAACGGGAAGGGGGGCAGCGTGTCTTTGATGCTGCTTATACCCCAGAAAGCAGTACTCCGCTGGGTATGGCTTCCCGCAGTGTTGCAATGCAGTATCTGCTTCTCAATGAGAAGAAAAGCCCGAGAGATGCCGCAGAACTGGCTCCTGGCAGCGCAGCCTGCGGAAGCCGCGGAAACCATCACCCATTCTTCCCATTGTCTGCAGACCACACTGGGTATTTTTTTCTCTCTGCAGAAAAACACTGCGCTTTTCAATACTTTTCAGACGTGAGGAGAATGCTACAGGTTCCAAGCGCGGAATGTGCCGTAATGCGCAGGTTACGGTGGGAGACACTGCCCCCTGCTGCATCTCAGGCTCACTGCAGAGCAGGACGCACATTAAATTAACCATCTCGCCATGTCCCTATAAAGGGGCAGGAATCTGTGAGATTTGGGGGTTCGGCCAACTCCTGTTCTCAAGGGCCACCAACCGGTCAGGGGTTCAGGATATCAGTCATTATGACTGAGCGACTGATTGAGCCACCTGTGCTGAAGCAGGGATATCCTGAAAACCTGAGACCTGTTGGTGGCCCATGCGGTCTGGCGTTGGCTACCCTTTGGTCTAGTGCGACTCACATAAAATCAGAGAGAGCTGTGATACCGGGAAACATAACTCACTTGGTGCATTTCATTAAGCTTGGCAAGTGTCAATTAATGGGAGGTTTGTTCATTCACTTCACGGGGTCTCATTAATTGGAGGGCAGTCTCACTATAAAATCACATGAATTGGAGGGCAGTCTCACTAGAAAATCACATGAATTGGAGGGCAGTCTCACTATAAAATCACATGAATTGGAGGGCAGTCTCACTATAAAATCACATGAATTGGAGGGCAGTCTCACTAGAAAATCACATTAATTGGATGGTAGTCTCAGTCATTTACAGGTAGTCTCATTGATTGGAAAGCAATCTTATTAATTTGGAAGCCGTCTCACACACTGGAAGGCAGTCACATTCATTGGAGTGTACTCACTCTTTGGAAGGCAGTCTCATTCATTGGAAGGCAGTCTAATTAACTGGTATGTACTCACACTTACTGCAAGTCCATCTCACTCACAGTCACTCACAGTCTCCCTCCCTCCCACTATAAGCAGAGTATATAGTCTGACTATTACATAATGCTGTTTCTTGTTCCAGAAATCCACAACCCTTCCATACGTCTGACCTGGATAACTCTTCATCTTTGCATGCTGCAAAGTCCAACCGGATCCCTATTCTAAGTGATAATGAATAAATAAACGTAAAATAAAATAAATATAAAAGGAGGAAATGTGTGCTTTCCTTCCCTGAGCACAGTATAACGCCGTTTCTTTCACGTGTGTAATGTCATTTAACATAAGAACCTGCGCGGGACAGGTTTAAATGTCCGTGAAACCGCAGCTCCCAAACTAAAGTGGTAAGAAAAGCTGTGCGTGGCTGGCCCCTCCAGCAGCAAAGGGGTTAACCCAAGGGATCTCAACTCCAGTCCTTAAGACCCCTCTCCGCCAGGTCCGGGTTTCAGGATATCCCTGCTTCAGCACAAGTGGCTCAATCAGTGGCCCCTGTCTGACGGAGCCACTGATTCAGCCACCTGTGCTGGAGCAGGGATATCCTGAAAACCTGACCTGTTGGGGCGGGTTCTTGAGGACTGGCGTTGCGAAGGCGCGGGTTAAGGAATACTTCAATAATCACATGTAATTCATTGTTCCGGGACGCTGGTCCCATCTATTCACGAGGTGTGAGATATACATGATCCCTTTGGATGAAGAGGTGCTGTTTTACTTGGACACGAGGGGGTGGCATCCGCTCACTGGCACTGTCTGCTTTCTAATGCCAGGCGCTGACGTCAGGGCAGCTGCTGACCTGTTTAACTGTGCCAGCCTCTCTCTGGAACCTGTCAGCCTCATTCATCTTTCAGGGCAGGATGTCATGTTTCATACCCTCTTTGGAGTGAATGATGCGGCAGTGCAGGCGAGCGCACCGCACTGTTTAAACAACGGCGAGACGTTCCAAGATCCAATTATGTAGAGCAGGCGAATACTGCTGAAGCCTCCACTGCCTTCCCCGGGTGCCACCCTCTACTTTAAAAAAAATCAGCAGAGGCAGTAATCCCACCCCCCCCCCCCCCCACTAATAAAAAGCCGCAAGAGCAGGTGTGACGCATGATCGACAGTGCAGACCTGGCAAGGGTTAACGTGCCGGGGCTAGATTTCCTGGACTAAGTGGAGAAGTTGGGGAGTTTTGGGGATACCTTGTATGATCTCCCCTTTCAATGCACAAACCCCTTTTCCACGCTAGCCATATCTTAGGCCAGATATATCCCATGCCGTCTTCTACCTCGTTTCCAATATCGCCATCCACCCAATGGCTCCGTCCACCCTACTATCAGTGTGAACTTGATGGCCTATCCCTGTATGGTATTGGTAGGTGTCCTATCCCTGTATGGTATTGGTAGGTGTCCTATCCCTGTATGGTATTGGTAGGTGGCCTATCCCTGTATGGTATTGGTAGGTGGCCTATCCCTGTATGGTATTGGTAGGTGGCCTATCCCTGTATGGTATTGGTAGGTGGCCTATCCCTGTATGGTATTGGTAGGTGACCTATCCCTGTATGGTATTGATAGGTGACCTATGCTTGTATGGTATTGGTAGGTGGCCTATACCTGTATGGTATTGGTAGGTGGCCTATCCCTGTATGGTATTGGTAGGTGACCTATCCCTATATGGTATTGGTAGGTGGCCTATCCCTGTATGGTATTGGTAGGTGGCCTATACCTGTATGGTATTGGTAGGTGGCCTATCCCTGTATGGTATTGGTAGGTGGCCTATCCCTGTATGGTATTGGTAGGTGACTTATCCCTGTATGGTATTGGTAGGTGTCCTATCCCTGTATGGTATTGGTAGGTGGCCTAACCCTGTATGGTATTGGTAGGTGGCGTATACCTGTATGGTATTGGTAGGTGGCCTATCCCTGTATGGTATTGGTAGGTGGCTTATCCCTGCATGGTATTGGTAGGTAACAGGTGACCTGGGGGTTGGCCGCCCTGGCAGCTCTCTCTCTCTCTCCGAAGTGCAGAGGGAGAGATGTTGCTATTGTGGATCACAGCTTCTCCATGATATTGCGCTGATAAAATATTGGTCCTCTACTGTTGTAATCACTAGCGCCCAGAGGATTCATCGGCGCGCTGGCAAAATGCCGCTGTTGGGATGGGAAGACGCCTCTGCCCATGGCTGCAACGTCTCTTCTGCCTGTGCAATATATATATGTATGATGGACAAAACTTGTTGGAACAATGTGGAAGGCAGGCTTCAAAGCGCAGTACCTGGGAGATCATTGGGGAGCCTTCATCCAGCAGTGGCTCAACAAGGTCTGAAGATGAGGATGATCTATATATGTGGGTAATGCGCGGCCGTTTTAAAGGTTTGGGGAGCATCCAATTGCCTACCACTGTTGTATGGTAACAGCATCATAGCCCTCGACATAAAGATAGCATATTTCCGGCTGAAATAGGACAGGTTTTATATGAGCCAGCAAATATATTGGAGAGTAGCGGGGACGCACGAAAAATGTAACCTGTGTTTGTGACACAGATTCGCAGCACCTCTCCCTAACATAAGAATTCGTGCCCCACAAGTATCCCCGGGACTTTTACAGCTACTGTAGTGTGCAATCATTCCTGGGGTTATTCACCAGAGCCAGTGATCTGGGAGAACATTTTCAGCAATGTCCTTATAAGGATAGCCCCCTTTAAGGGGAGATGGATGATGAAGGGGTGGAGAGAACAGATGATGGGGAGGGAGAGAGGAGGGAGAGAGAGAGAGCTACAGTTTGCTGGCCTGAACTGTAGGGGAAGGGATTTTTCTTTGATATACTGTAGCATGGAACATTTTCACACAGGCACACAGCACTGCATCACTACAGACTAGGGGCAGCATTCCTACAGACAGACAGGTTAGCGCCGCACTCATCACACCCAGGTAAGCCCTGCACATCAGGTGGGATTCCCAGAGGAGGCTGGCAGCTGGACGCAGGATAGAGGGACAGTGCTGTTGATGTAGGTGGGCTATTTTAAAGCCTGTCACAAGAAACATCAGGCAGATCAGCTTTTACATTTCCCCATCAACTAGTCCTTGGTGACTCGGCTGGTCTAACCACGTCAGCGCCAAAACGGACAGCGACACACCGCATCGCAATACGTTGCCGACGCCGCTGGTACTGAAGAGGTTAATTTAAGGTAATCCAGGAACTAGAAGCATGTCCTGTTTTTTCCATTATTAATGAATATTTTGTATTTCACAGCCAGCATTGTGTGTGTGGGAAGCTGTCTTGTCGCTGTGTCTAGTTGCGGTGTTGTCTGTGTGCGTGCCAGTGTTTGTGTGTAGCTGTGCCAGCGTACGATGCAAGCTGTTAGACGCTTCCCTAGTTATACCACACAGGCTGTCCGCCTCGCTCAGATGGTGCTCAGCTACTCTCGCCAACCCCCAAGCAGTGTTCTCAGTGCTTTACATAGCACTGCTCACATAGAGGAACGCTGTGTCATGAGGTTCCATATGGATACAGCGTTAGAGGGGAGAACCTGTTCCAAAGAGCTTGCAATCTTTCTTCTTACATGCTGCTGAAAATGTACTCAGCGCTGTACAAAATGACATATATTGAGTGAACAAGATAATACAAGGTTAATACAAGGGTATTTGTTACTGATAAAAGGATAATGCAGTTTGTGCCCCAAAGAGCTTACAATCTAAACCATGACACCTCGCACTGCACAGGGATAGTTACACTGTCAGCATTCTAGCAGCAACGTGTCCAAAATGGATCACACACATACCTGTAGGGAATGTGTGGTTTATACTGTTATACTGAGGGGGACCTTCAATAAGCTACCTTATTTCTACAGGGCTTAACCAGGGCTGGTATACTGTATGTCGGCCAACAAGATATTGGAGATAAAGCACGGTGCTCCTCTAAAAAGCATTTATTTATTATTATTTAAAAATAAAACATAGTTTTTGTTATGTCTTTATGCTACATTTATCTTTGACTTATTTGAGCATTTCAATGAACTATTTGCGAGTTCGCCAGAACATTAAGCAGCTTTTAATAAACTCACATTCCTGAGATCTGGGATGTAAATATCTCCGGCTATTTTAGTGCGGATCTGATTTCCCGGAACCTTTGTGTTATGGATCAACAAGAAACGTCATATAGTGATTCTGAAATAATTAGGAGCAGGGCTGGAATGCTGACAGATATTCTGATTCTAGCACATCTCTTTATTTAACCAATATCTTCCTTTACTGGGGTTTAGAGATAGTCATTTTTCTCTGTTTCAACATTTCTTCCTTCAAAAACACAGCAGGAAATATTACAAACACAGACCTCAGTGTTTGGGTCACCTTTGTGTTCTACTGGCGCCATCCACTAATGGCACCGGTGCTGATTGGACTGCTCGCTGCCATTTTTCTCACCCCGATAGGGGAAACTTTGGTGCAACGATCTTTGTTTTTTGCCATTTACCGCCTTTGGAAAAGAGGGGATCTCTCGTGTATGAGTGATCCGGTTATGCTCTGGGAGATCTCTCGTGTATGAGTGATCCGGTTATGCTCTGGGAGATCTCTCGTGTATGAGTGATCCGGTTATGCTCTGGGAGATCTCTCGTGTATGAGTGATCCGGTTATGCTCTGGGAGATCTCTCGGGTATGAGTGATCCGGTTATGCTCTGGGAGATCTCTCGTGTATGAGTGATCCGGTTATGCTCCGGGAGATCCCTCGTGTATGAGTGATCTGGTTATGCTCTGGGAGATCTCTCGGGTATGAGTGATCCGGTTATGCTCCGGGAGATCTCTCACCGCTCCGCCGATGGTAAACCAAGGAATAATGTTAACTGGTAATTGAAGAATTGGGTTTTCAGTGTGGAAGCGATGCTTCAGCATTTAAGAAGTTGAACAGGAGGGAACAAAATATAGAAAGTGCATTTAGATGGTGAGAACACGGCCTACCTGATCTAAATAGCAAATAGAAATATGATGCGTGCACATGGGAACAGAGGGGCACTGCACTGGGCAGCTCCGTGGCTGATACTATACATCTCGTGCACTGACCCTTTGCAGACGCACTGACCAGAGCGCGCCCTCCTACAGTCTCTGTAAGTTCTCACTACTTACCACTTAGAGTGTAAGCTCTTCAGGGCAGGGACTCCTTTTCCTAGTGTTACTTTGATGTTGAAGAGCTTATTCCCATATTATGTTCTGTGTGTTCCAGCTGTGAAGCGCTGAGTACATGGGCAGCCCACAATAAAGGTATACACACACTGCAAATATTCAACCTTTCCGCAGGTCCAGTTTTCTGTAGAAATGATAAAATTAGAGTTTAATCGCGCTGGTCCAGGGGTCCTCAACTCCAGTCCTCAAGACCCCCCAGCAGGTCAGGTTTGCAGGATATCCCTGCTACAGCACAGGTGGCTCAATCTTCCACCGAGCCACTGATTGAGCCATCTGTGCTGAAGCAGGGATATCCTGCACACCTGACTGGTTGGTGGGCCTTGAGGACTGGAGTTTAGCTCCCCTGGTCTAATTCCTATTTCTGCGCCTTGTGTGAGAAGCAGCAGAACATATTAGGGAGAATTCTTCCCCTCCTACTGACTCGGGGGGGTGAGGCACTGAGGGGCGTGGGCGCCAAAGGCCCAGTTTGTGGCTAGTAAAACTAAGACCCCAATAGAGAGATGGTAAAAAAAAAAATAGGCGTAAAAGACATTTTGTGTGGGGAACATTAATAGAACGACGCAAGAGACAGGAGAGGCGAGTCTATTTAATTTGTTTAAACGAGCTCAGCCTGGGCGTGCACACGGTAAATACGACTGGTTTTGTTTTAGCGTCTAATTAAGAGTGGGAATAACGGCTGTTTTTAATTTAAGATCTCTTCTTAATTATGCGCCTGTAGGAAGCAGCCGCCAATCAGGCTGCACTATAAGAGCCCAGCGTTTGCACATAGATTTTCTGGAGCCGTGGCTGTTTGTTGCACTGTTTATTGTGCTGGTGTGTGCGCATGTATACATATACATATATATATATATATATATATATATATATATATAAAGGCAATAAAGCAGCGCCTAGTGAGGGTATTGATACAAGTGAGAATATAAAAATTAAAATATATATGTATTAGTGATTAGTAAATGTACTAAATATATGATATAGTCAATAATAAATGTACTAAATATATAATATATGATGAATATAACAGATATACTAACTAAGTGCCTGCGCAAACAATTCACACAAGTGAAAAAATGAATAAAAGAACAACCAGTGAATAACCTGTAAATTACATACAGTATACTGTGATAAACAGGAATATTAAACAAAAAGCAATAAAGAGGGTAAAAACCAGTCCTCAGGGCAATAGTCCAATAATCTAAATAGATGCTGGTGCAAGGGGTCTCCGGTTGCTCTCAAGAGGATTAACCACATCCGTAAGGAATCTGCAGAAAGGAGAGAGGAGAGAGCGCACGCCCCATAGTATAAAACCGTAAATTTACTGAGGGGAAGGGGGAAAAGGGGGGGAAAAATGCACTCACAAGGGTACAAGGTTTAAAAGCATTTCGTGATCATAATCACCACCATCCGGTAACTGCAATAGATTCTTTGGAAGACCCTCGATCTCGAAGATGGAGGAACCACAAACTAACAAGATGTCCAGGGTAAGTGGATAGTTCGGCAACAAGTTCCAGAGATCCAAAGAATAACACCTTGCTGGCAGGCCTCTGTGGCGTCTGGCGCTCGAGTCGGTCTGCTCCTGCGCTCCGTGATGACGTAATGTCTATACGCCTTACGTGATGACGCTCCCTGACGCGTTTCGTCACACACGGGTGACTTTTTCAAAGGGGACTTTTTATGGTTCCTCCATCTTCGAGATCGAGGGTCTTCTAAAGAATCTATTGCAGTTACCGGATGGTGGTGATTATGATCACGAAATGCTTTTAAACCTTGTACCCTTGTGAGTGCATTTTTTCCCCCCTTTTCCCCCTTCCCCTCAGTAAATTTACGGTTTTATACTATGGGGCGTGCGCTCTCTCCTCTCTCTTTTCTGTATATATATATATATATATATATATATATATATATATAATCAAAAAATAAATAGATGATACCGTTCTGTGGCTAACGAAATGCTTTTATTTGTGCGAGCTTTCGAGATACACTGATCTCTTCTTCCGGCGATGTTACAATAAATGAAGCAAGGATAACTTAAAAACAGTGTCTCTTGGAATGTTATCTGTGCTTGTCCTTCCCCCGGTGTGGATGTGTTTTATGGCTAGAGGTGTTATATATATATTTATATATATATATATTTATATATATATATATATATTATAAAGCGTGCACTTGCCTAGACACGCTGTATTATAGTGCTGGGTGCCTACTGCCTTTCTATTGTATACACACACACACACACACACACACACACACGAAGAAAAACATACAGCGTACCAGAGGTGAATATCCAATTAAGTGTATTAAAACACACCCAACGTGTATCAGTAACTTACATGTAAGATATAAAAAATGTGCTCAGCTGGAAATCCAGGAAAGAATGAGACCGTAGATAAAATACAGACAGGACCACAACTCCAAAAGGAGAGCAGACCGCGTCATGGCGTGTGACGCACGAACAGGACGACGTATAGCGTGATGACCTGAGATATGTTAAGGCTAAGGTATTGTTGCTAGCCTTAGCATATCTCACGTCATCACGTCTCATGTATATGTATGTGCTGTCCTGTAGGACACATGCCCTCCCTGTGGGAGTAGAAATATGATGTTCGGAAGGCAGCATTTCCTGCCCAAAAGCCCAGAAACAGAACTGCCCGTCAGCTCTTGCACACGGCGACACACAGGGTTCTCTGCCTGTGTATATCACTTTATAGGGTTGGTGGATAATGCAATAACAGGGTGCATACAAGAATTGTGCCAGTGAGGAATCCTGGAACGCACTTCAGGAACGCACATCTGGAACCCACATCTGGAACCCACATCTGGAACGCACATCCCCTCAACATCGGCCATTCTCTCTCCACCTTCAAGGCACGGCTTAAAACTCACCTCTTTATCGAAGCATTTCAGTAGCATCAAAGTACTCGCCCCTTGCAGACGCACTTACCAGAACACCCTCCTACTGTCGCTCTAAATTCTCCGTACATACCACTTCGATTGTAAGCTCTTCGGGGCAGGGACTCCTTTTCCTGTTTACTTTTCGTTGGTGCGCTTATTCCTTGGGTGGGTGTCACAGGAGACCAGGACTTTTAACCCTTTTATACTGGGATCATTCACTAGGCAATACAAGGTAGTGGAATAAAATGTAGTTTATTCGGGTAAACCCACGTACACACAATGAATACACAACATACAGACGACAACACACTTACTGGGAGTCTGGCAGGAAAATAAGCACTTATTCCCATGACCTGTTATTTATATTATTTGTTATTTATATGATTACAACATGTATTACTACTGTGAAGCGCTATGTATATTTATGGCGCTATATAAATAAAGACAAACTACTACTACTACTATCCAGGTATCTTTGGTTGAAAAATTGGCGGAAACACAGTGAAAAGAAAAAATGTTATTTAGAGAGCCGGTGCACTGATTTTGCACCAGGGAAATGTTGATACCTCTGTGTGTTCCGTCATTCAATGCAATTAGTGAGAGCAGGGCCAATCAGAGAGCTCCGTTACGAAGCGTTCTGACCGCCGCGAGTAACTCGCTGTCTCCCTGTTTCCGCTTCGCGCAGGAGCCCAGTTACACGCAGTTACGACCATGCCTCTCGGGAAGAACGGCAAAAAGAAAATCGAGGACATCACCATGGTGTATAACCTCAAGGAGAAGCTTGGAGCGTGAGTGTCTGATGGAGGGGGGCGGGGGGCACGGGACCGAGGGGCGTTATTCCTAAAGGGCAGGGTACATCCTTCTATAACATACAGGCTCAACATGTCAACAACTTGTTCTTGTCATACAGGGGGCGCGGCAGAGAACGACACGTTGAGGTTATTCTTATTTTATTCACAGATGGTGGCTGAAGTACGTTGAGATTCACTGATATTGCCTCTGGCTCCTGCTTCTCTTTTTTTGTGGAACAGCACAACCCTGTCCCCTCAAACATCAGGTGAAGTAGAATGGAGGGGAGGGACAGGTTTGTGCTGTTCCCCAAAATCAGAAGCCAGGGGGGATCAGCAGTTAATCTTAATGCACCGCACACTTCCAATAAAATAAATCACATCACAATATTTGAGATGTTCTTTTTTTGTAAGAGTACGTTTGGATTTTTAGATGTTTTGAGGCTAAATGTATAAAATGGGTGTATGCTTTTTGTAATGATGTTTTTGTTCTATATTGATCTGTGACTATACACACAGTGCTGTCATAGTACTGTAAAAGAAATGCACGTGCAGTGAATCCATGGCCAGCAGAGACTGCAATCTACGTGTTCAGTATCAGAATGAAATTGGTTGCCTAACTGCAGGTTTATAGATATATTAGAAGGGACAGTCTGTGTGTCCCTTTGCCCAGTGACAGGAGGGGACAGGCTGTGTGTCCCTGTGTCCAGTGACTAGAGGGGACAGGCTGTGTGTCGCTATGTCCAGTGACTGGAGGGGACAGGCTGTGTGTCGCTATGTCCAGTGACAGGAGGGGACATTCTGTGTGTCCCTGTGTCTGTGTGTGTGCACAGTGACAGGAGGGGACAGGCTGTGTGTCCCTGTGTCTGTGTGTGTGCGCAGTGACAGGAGGGGAGACATGGTGTGTCCATGTGTGCGCAGTGACAGGAGGGCAGGCTGCATGTCCCTGTGTCTGTGTGTGTGTGTGCAGTGACTGGAGGGGACAAGCTGTGTGTCCTGTGATTGGAGGGGACAGGCTGTGTGTGCAGTGACTGGAGGGGACAGGGTGCGTCCCTGTGTGTCCAGTGACTGGAGGGGACAGGCTGTGTGTGCAGTGACTTGAGGGGACAGGCTGCGTGTCCAGTGACTGGAGGGGACAGGCTGCGTGTCCAGTGACTGGAAGGGACAGGCTGCGTGTCCAGTGACTGGAGGGGACAGGCTGTGTGTCCCTGTGTGTGTGTGTGTGCGCAGTGACAGGAGGGGAGACACGGTGTGTCCATGTGTGCGCAGTGACAGGAGGGCAGGCTGCATGTCCCTGTGTCTGTGTGTGTGTGTGCAGTGACAGGAGGGCAGACTGCATGTCCCTGTGTCTGTGTGTGTGTGCGCAGTGACAGGAGGGGACAAGCTGCGTGTCCTGTGATTGGAGGGGACAGGCTGTGTGTCCAGTGACTGGAGGGGACAGGCTGCGTGTCCAGTGACTGGAGGGGACAGGCTGTGTGTCCAGTGACTGGAGGGGACAGGCTGCGTGTCCAGTGATTGGAGGGGACAGGCTGTGTGTCCCCGTGTGTCCAGTGATTGGAGGGGACAGGCTGCGTGTCCCTGTGTGTGTGTAGTGACAGGAGGGGACAGGCTGCGTGTCCAGTGATTGTAGGGGACAGGCTGTGTGTCCCCGTGTGCCCAGTGATTGGAGGGGACAGGCTGTGTGTCCCTGTGTGTCCAGTGACTGGAGGGGACAGGCTGTGTGTCCAGTGACTGGAGGGGACAGGCTGCGTGTCCAGTGACTGGAGGGGACAGGCTATGTGTCCAGTGACTGGACGGGACAGGCTGCGTGTCCAGTGACTGGAGGGGACAGGCTGCATGTCCAGTGACTGGAGGGGACAGGCTGGGTGTCCAGTGACTGGAGGGGACAGGCTGGGTGTCCAGTGACTGGAGGGGACAGGCTGCGTGTCCAGTGACTGGAGGGGACAGGCTGCGTGTCCAGTGACTGGAGGGGACAGGCTGCGTGTCCAGTGACTGGAGGGGACAGGCTGCGTGTCCAGTGACTGGAGGGGACCGGCTGTGTGTCCAGTGACTGGAGGGGACAGGCTTTGTGTCCAGTGACAGGAGGGGACATGCTGCGTGTCCAGTGACTGGAGGGGACAGGCTGCGTGTCCAGTGACTGGAGGGGACAGGCTGCGTGTCCAGTGACTGGAGGGGACAGGCTGCGTGTCCAGTGACTGGAGGGGACAGGCTGGGTGTCCAGTGACTGGAGTGGACAGGCTTTGTGTCCAGTGACAGGAGGGGACAGGCTGCGTGTCCAGTGACTGGAGGGGACAGGCTGCGTGTCCAGTGACTGGAGGGGACAGGCTGCGTGTCCAGTGACTGGAGGGGACAGGCTACGTGTCCAGTGAGTGGAGGGGACAGGCTGCGTGTCCAGTGACTGGAGGGGACAGGCTTTGTGTCCAGTGACAGGAGGGGACAGGCTGCGTGTCCAGTGACTGGAGGGGACAGGCTGCGTGTCCAGTGATTGGAGGGGACAGGCTGCGTGTCCCCGTTATGCCTGAATGATTTGTTACACAGTGCATGTACTTTGTTCTTGGTGTAGGAGATTAATACAGACACCAAGGACACATCCGATGCATTGGGAGAGGCTTGCCCAATATCGCACCAAATTGGCACTGTGTCTCCAACCACACTCCCACTTCAGAGGCCGAACCGCCGCTGTATATCCTGAGCCATCCAGACTCTGCACTTTCTTCTGAACAATATGTTGGATTTTCCCCCCCATCCTCCTGCTGTCCTAATTATCTCCGTCTGCCCACGTTGTACCAGGGGAGGGGAGGTAGGCCCAGCCAGCCGTGCCAAGGTGCTGCAGTAGGGCAGTTATTGCACAGAGATACACTGCCAGCCTGAGCCCACGAATCAGCAGGGATCCGTGTCTGGAAGGTGGCATCTCTGCTTCCTCCTCCGAGAGCCCAATTAATTCAATGTCTCTCCTCCTCCGCCTGGTTTCTCTGCTGTCATGTCAGCCTGGCTGGGTGCCGCTGCCGCTGCCCTCCTCTTCCCACGCAGTGCCATCGTTCGTGGGAGACGGCTCCATCCTCCCCCTGCTAACGAGGAGGAGCGCTAGTTAGCGAGTGGTGAAAGCTCTGTGCGTGGGCTGAGGGCCGCACAGTAGCCTAGAAGAGTCACTACGCTCCGTTAGCCTATATGACGGTGACGCAAACCCGAAATTGACATGAATAAGGGTGGCCATTTTAAATGATCCCTGCATTATATTCATTCCCTAGTCACCAAGTTCCTTTACGGTAATTGCCAGGAAGTAAGACATTCACGTCATGCCTTAACCCTGGCATTACGCCCAACCAGACCGGGAAACCCAGCCCAGCTGGAGAGGATGAATGAAAGATAATACCTACAATGAAGCATTCATCCCAGAATACCAGGGCAGTAATACTAATGTCAGGGACCCCTCCGGGACCCGCCTCCAAGCTCCGATCCCAAAACCTACAAGTTATAAAAGTCCCCAGATTCAGACGCACGAGGCGGGCGAGCCGTGCCCCTTTGGTACTGGGCGCCAGGGAAGGGAACGCCCTCCCCATACCCATCAGAAGCCTCAGAGACCGCCCCGCTGTCAGAAAACAGCTCAAGGCTCGGCTCTTAGAAATCCCCTTTCCGAAACCCGATTCATTCTTCGCTCCACCTTTGGAGTTATTAAAAAGCGCACCGGAGCAGGGTTACCTTTGTGTACGCGCCATACAAGACATGGAGATAGATAGATAAGATAGATAGGATAGATAAGATAGATAAGATAGATAAGATGGATAAGATGGATAAGATAGATAAGATAGGATAGATAAGATAGGATAGATAGGATAGATAAGATAGATAGGATAGGATAGATAGGATAGATAGATAGATAGATAGATAGGATAGATAAGACAGATAAGATAGATAGGATAGATAGGATAGATAGGATAGATAAGATAGATAGGATAGATAGGACAGATAAGACAGATAAGATAGATAGGATAGCTAGGATAGATAAGATAGATAGGATAGATAGGATAGATAGGACAGATAAGACAGATAGGATAGATAGATAGATAGATAGGATAGATAAGATAGATAAGATAGGATAGATAGGATAGATAGGATAGATAGGATAGATAGGATAGATAGGATAGATAGGATAGATAGGATAGATAGGATAGATAGGATAGATAGGATAGATAGGATAGATAGGATAGATAGGATAGATAGGATAGATAGGATAGATAGGATAGATAGGATAGATAAGATAGGATAGATAGGATAGATAGGATAGATAGGATAGATAGGATAGATAAGATAGGATAGATAGGATAGATAGATAGATAGATAGATAGATAGATAGATAGATAGATAGATAGATAGAATAGATAGGATAGAATAGATAGGATAGATAGGATAGATAAGATAGATAAGATAGATAAGATAGGATAGATAGGATAGATAGGATAGGATAGATAGGATAGATAAGATAGGATAGATAGGATAGATAGGATAGATAAAATAGGATAGATAGATAGATAGATAGATAGATAGGATAGATAGGATAGGATAGATAGGATAGATAAGATAGGATAGATAAGATAGATAAGATAGGATAGATAGATAGATGTAGGATTTGAATGCCCAGGGTAAAGGTGAGCTCCCATGTGTTTGAAGACGGAGAACATGATGCTAGCGAGCTCTTGTATGACCATTATTTTTGCTTAGTGGAAAATACCGTGTTCCTGTTCTAGGTAATGTCCCATTATTTGACGTGATGTAATGAAGCTTAGTGAATCCAGCCCGGCGAGTGGAAGGATTGCCCCTACAGAGAGGCGTTGCACGTTAAAGGGGGGAGCATGAAACCTTATTCTGCAGTCGCATTGAAGTCAATGGGTTTTTCAGGATAAGGGCCAAACAAGCACAGAGCCGCAGACACGTCACAAACAGACATGTCCCGAGTGCCGATAGCAGCAGGAAATCGCAGGAGTCTGTATAACAAGCAGTGACTGTTTATAGGGCGAACACACAACAAAAAGGGTTTGAAATGTGAAACTTTAAAAGGAAATTAAAGACAAAAGGAGTACACCAGGGGTGACCAACTCCAGTCCTCAGGGACCACCACCAGGCCAGGTATTAGGTCTATCCCTGCTTCAGCACAGGGGGTGATGGAGGGAGAGAGGAAGGTTTGATATGCAGTGATGCTGGTTTCTGTCTTCTGATCTCAGGGGGGCTTTCTCTGAGGTGGTCTTGGCTCAGGAGAAGGACTCGGAGCGACTGGTGGCCCTGAAGTGCATCCCCAAGAAGGCGCTCAGGGGCAAGCAGGCTGTGGTGGAGAATGAGATCGCAGTGCTGAAGAAGTAAGGAGCCTGGGGAGGGGGTCACAGGCCGGGAGGAGGGAGGGGTCACAGGACGGGAGGGGTCCCACTGCTGGACACTATTACATTATCCGATGAGCGAGTAACCCCTTCAACCCCACAAGAGGCTGCGATGCAACACAGAGCAATGTATTGCATGTCTGCACTGAAGAGGTTAAGGAGAGGAGGGGGGGAGGGGGGGGGGGGGGTATTAAAACATTGCACCACCAATGTGTAAATATTATCATCCCCTTTTTATATGGGTCCCCGATATCTTCCCCATTATATCGCCGTTACCTGCCCCGACGTGCAGCTGCCAAATAGGATGCTACTAGCTGTTCCACTTTCCTTTTACACAAACTCAGGCGGATGTTATAGACACTCTCTCCCTTTCTGTTTAATGGGCAGTCCAAAGAACTTTTCCTGATAAATCCCTTCACATTGCGTTGTTTGCCCCCTCTAGCCTTGAAGGGGTTAAACCACTGCTGCTGACTTGTCACATGTCTCTAAAGTAGGACAGCCAGTATTAGTCCTTAACCGGATTTCCCTAGAATGGTTGTGACTCGTCACCCCTTCAGTGTTCCCTGTATATAGAGCTCAGCATACTGAGCGAGGCACCTGTAGCAGGGAGACCCTTTCCTGGTCTCATTATAGTTGGCTGTGGTTAGCCAGCCATTGTATGCTAGGGCCGCGCGTGCGCCCACTATATTACGGGCCTAACGCAGTGCCGCGATTGTAGTGAGCGAAACGGCGCATGCGATTTTGCATGCTGCGCAAACAAAGTGCAGCGGCTCTAATGGGCCGGCCATAGTGCGCGCTGAAAAACAATCGCGCGGCAATTTTTTTTAAATACAAATGATTTAGTTTTTTGCGTCATGTGACCAGTTCAGCCAATGAGGGCGCACCGGCCTAGTGAGGCGTCTGCCACGTCTCCCCATCGCCTCAATCCTAAAAGCACACATCATTTACTAAATATATGCATTTTGTTCCACAAAATTGATGAAAAGATTATATATTTATTTCAGTTGCAATCGGGTCCAAATAAAATGATATATATATGTATATTGTCCCTTGTAGAAACTACATACATACTACAAACACCTGATAATTACCATGAGAGCATAGAGAAAAACGAACAAAATCACATATATAAGTAAAAAAAAGAAATAATAGGAATAACATTAACTAAAAAACGCCTCGGATATGTACCTGTGTTACTCCATGCGCTTTTTAAATCGGGATTACACGTTTGTAGGGAATGTATAATACTGCCGAGTATCGCTATACACTTGCAGTCTCATCCAATTCCTTCTCCGCAGAGAAAATCACATTTAAACTACCGTGTTGTATTCCCTGAAGTCCCACGGTGATTGTGATCCGTGTGTGGCCTCTCTGACAGTAATAATGGGTCGGGCGGCTCTGCCACAGCAGGGACTTGTGTCCGGCTGCTCGCAGGCTGCGAGGGGCACTGCAGACAAGCAGCTTAAACAGCTGTAATTATGTTCTCCATGGAGATGAAGCTTATAGGTCAGAGCACTCCCGAGTTACACTGTATATTGAGGCGTGCGAAAGTTCCTATTGGTTTATGGGCTCCAAAAAAGCAAATACAATTTCTGTGACAAAACAGTGACAAAAGACAAAGAAGTTTCACTTACAATGCGCGTACTCGGGGCACACTCCCTTTGCTATTTGTGTAAATATGTCGCTCAGCATCCCGCGCATCGGAAGGGACAAACAATTACTGTGTTACCAAAACCTACAAAAGTAAATGTAATATTAAAATGAATGGATGCGCAAACACTGGGCATTTCTACACCGTCACCTCTGTATAACACAACGCCACTATAATGCGTTCTGGCATTTCTACACCGTCACCTCTCTATATAACACAACGCCACTATAATGCGTTCAGCCATTTCTTCACGTCACCTCTGTATATAACACAACGCCACTATAATGCGTTCAGCCATTTCTTCACGTCACCTCTGTATATAACACAACGCCACTTTAATGCGTTCAGGCATTTCTACACCGTCACCTCTGTATATAACATAACGCCACTATAATGCGTTCAGCCATTTCTACACCGTCACCTCTGTATATAACACAACGCCACTATAATGCGTTCAGCCATTTCTACACCGTCACCTCTGTATATAACACAACGCCACAATAATGCGTTCAGCCATTTCTACACCGTCACCTCTGTATATAACACAACGCCACTTTAATGCGCTCATCCATTTCTACACCGTCACCTCTGTATAACACAACGCCACTATAATGCGCTCATCCATTTCTACACCGTCACCTCTGTATAACACAACGCCACTATAATGCGTTCAGCCATTTCTACACCGTCACCTCTGTATAACACAACGCCACTATAATGCGTTCAGCCATTTCTACACCGTCACCTCTGTATATAACACAACGCCACAATAATGCGTTCAGCCATTTCTTCACGTCACCTCTGTATATAACACAACGCCACTTTAATGCGCTCATCCATTTCTACACCGTCACCTCTGTATAACACAACGCCACTATAATGCGTTCTGGCATTTCTACACCGTCACCTCTGTATAACACAACACCACTATAGTGCTCTCCAAGCATGAGCGCCGGGTGTTTGCACTATTTCGCAAGTGCGCAGGGGGGGGGGGGCACGCACGTGTGCGAGGGGATGGGGGGGCACGCACGAGCGCACCGCGTGAGCGGGGACTTGCAGATATACATTTATGTAATTAAAAGTGGCAAGCACCGCGCGCTCAGCGCAGTCAGCACCAGCAGGGGCTCACTTGTTGCCAGTATTCCCAGCAGCAGTTTGAGCTGCAAACTGTAATAACAGATAATGTTACCTTAGTAATATAAGAATACATTGTAGCTGCTGCGTTACACTGACTGAAGGACTGATTGAAACTGAAAGGCAGCCATTTAGTGAACCCTGGGAAGCAGGATCTTTGCTGATCGATTATGGGAGAACTAATTGATTGGCAATTTAGGTAATTAATTTTCAATAAAGGTAATCACAGGCTGCATATATTAACAAACAAAAAGATTTTTTATTTTTGAAAGTGCGGATTGGATTGTCTCTTTAATTTCGTTCTGGAAGCAGAGGTTTAAACTGATGTCCCTTTCCTATAGCTGCAATGTTTCTGTGTATGCAAAACAGAAACAATGTTTCCCTCCTTTTATAATCCCAAAACAGAACATGTTGCAGTGTATAGTGGTAGCAAAACTCTGTATATCTCCATCTCCTTGGAGGAAAAAAAAATGTAATAATTTAGAGCCCCGACATGCTGGATCGCAAGCGCTTATCTGATCAAAAGCAATCCTTTTGGCATGGTTATATCTTCGCCCAAAAGCAGAACTCCCGCCGTTACCGTGGCAACCTCACAACTTTTCTCTCTAAACTGAAATGATTCAAACGCAGTGTCCATCTTACACACGCCGCCCACTGTATAATTGCCTGTGCGTTGCTGCAGAGAGCAGGGAATAAAGATATATATTATCAGTGGTTCAAGTGTCTTAAGAAAAAAGCCGTGGCCCCGTGTCTCGCCGCACGCAGTCCCAGCCACCATGGTTACAAAACTCGCCGAGGACATCGTTTTCAGGGCAGAGGAATACTATGGGTGGGGGGCTTTTTATTTCCATAAAGGAATATACAGTGGTGTGAAAAAGAAAGTACACCCGCTTTGAATTCCATGGTTGTACATATCAGGGCATCATAACAATCGTCTGTTCCTTAGCAGGTCTAAAAATTAGGCAAATACGACCTCAGATGAACAACACACGACATATTACACCGTGTCATGATTTATTTAACAAAAATAAAGCCAAAATGGAAAAGCGATGTGTGAAAAACGAAGTACACCCTTACTGCTTCCATCGGAATTAAGATGCTAAGTAGCAGACAGGTGCTGCTCATCAAATGCCCTTGATTAATTGATCATCATACAGGACTGGTTTTAATTGATCATCAGCAAGTGTGACCACCTCTATAAAAGCTGAAGTTTTAGCAGTTTGCTGGTCTGGAGCATTCAGGTGTGTGTTAACACAATGCCAAGGAGGAAAGACATCAGCAATGATCTTAGAGAAGCAATTGTTGCTGCCCATCAATCTGGGAAGGGTTATAAGGCCATTTCCAAGCAATTTAAAGTCCATCATTCTACAGTGAGAAAGATTATTCAAAAGTGGAAAACATTCAAGACAATTGCCAATCTTCTCAGGAGTGGACGTCCCAGCAAATTCACCCCAAGGTCAGACCGTGCAATGCTCAGAGAAATTGCAAAAAAAAAACAGAATTACATCTCAGACTCTACAGGCCTCAGTTAGTGTCATGGTAGACCAAGCTTATTAACCTCTTAATTACCGGGATCATTAATTGAGAAAAGCAGAGAGATAAAATAAATTGCATGTATTCACATAAGGAACGTACACAACTATGTTACACAAATTACAGGAAAAGACACACTTACTTTGGAAACTGGTATAACAAAACTAATCTTTCTTAGTTGCAAACACACAGCAAAATAATCCCAGCCATTTTTCATTCCCTTAGCCTCTTGCTGTTGGATTCTGTTCACTTATCCTCTGAGAAATTTAGACGATTTACTCAGAGCTGGAACTGATGGAACTCTTAGATGGAACTGACTTCCCCACTGACTGCACAAACTTTTAAAAACTTCACAGGTCCTATTTCCATAATGTACAGCCAATCTCTGACGTGGACATTTTTATCCCTGGCCACTCACACGCTTTGCCAGGTGGATAACTCCTGGCAATCCTGGCTTCAGGAAAGTGACAGAGCATGTGCACGAATCACCATTTTGCACACTCACCATTCGAAATCCCCCCACCTGTCACAGGACATATGGCTTCCTGCTTTCTTAATGAATGCAGATCAGTCTGCCTCACTCCTGCCTGTGAACAAACGGTTTAACACATCTAGGGCACAGCCTTTCCTGCTAACACAACAGTTCGCACCTCTGGGACAAATGTCTCTTTCATCTATTAGCCATAAGCCCCCCACTGAGTTTTTGCAGACTAAAGATCCTGTCTAATTTAATACTTAAAGGTTAACCATATCTTAAAACACTGTTGCTTAAAACTATACTGGTTTCAATAGCCTATACTTTTCTACAATTCTGTATTAACATGCACTAAGTCTGTTGGGGTGAGAGAGAGAGCGAGAGAGAGAGAGAGAGAGAGAGAGTGAAAACCTTAACTGTTGATACACTTTAAAACCTAACTTACACAGTTTTAGTCTAACATGAATTAAACATTTCCCTTACCCCCCAAATAAACTCTCAGCTTTTATCACCTAGCTGGCGTTATTCCCTGAACCCCTAAACTAGGTTCAGAATACCTGGGCATGTATGTGGGTACCTCTGCAATACTAAGGACTCTGTGTATACCTGCAGATATCTTTTAACCCCTTCGTACCCATTTACCTTGTCTGGAAGATGCTGCAGCAGGGACTCTGGCGGTGTCGTAAGAACGTTTCCAGGGTCTGAGGTTGGCGGAATAATGCGCTTAGCTGTATCCGAAGATATCACTCAATCTCCGGATACAACTTTTGGGGTATCCCCTAACTCCGGAACCCCGCTACATAACCACATTCTGCAAAGACTTTCTCCGCCAAACCCACCCTGAAACTTACAGCCCAGAAATCTCCCGATCCCAGCACCCCAGGAAAGGCAAAAAGTGACCGAAATCTTTAATGTCGCAGAATTAGTATACAGTTGCAGTAATACATTCTCGACATCTGGGTCCCAGAGCTGACACTCTAAGACCCCAACACATGGGTCAGGGTTAACCAAGTGGGCTTGACCTATATTATAAGCCTGGTTAACCCCTTCCCCGCCACACCTCCCCACTTCAATAGGAGGGCTTTGTGGCAACCACCTCTCCTGGTGGTCCCACACACCCGGAGACTTTTGAGGTTTCTGGCTCACGAGGGATATCCTTGTCATGCTGGCTGCCTTTCTGGTGTTGAATAGCAAAGTCAAAGTCCTGCAATGCCAGAGTCCAGCGCAGCAACTGGCCATTCTCCCCCAGGCCCCCTTGCTCACTAGTGGCATACTGCTGCGGCCGAGTTTATTCGAGCATTTGCCCGTTCTCGGCCGCAGCAGTAACCTGGCGCGCGCCGGAGGGTGCCGGGCCCGCGCCGAAGCAGCGGAAGAGCGCCCTCCGATCGGGGCGCTCTCCCTCCCGCTGCCGGGTCCGCCGGGTCCCCCGGCACCCCCTGCCGCCGTCCCCCACATCGCGGGACACCAGGGCTCCCTCGGGGAGCCCTGGACGCGCGTGCAGGGGGCGCTGGCACCCGATGACGCGTGACCGCGCATCGGTGACGCGCGGCACACCGAGGGAGTGGGGCTAGCAAGCCGGGGCATCCCCCGGCTTGCGGAACTAGCCCTGCTCGAAAAAATCGTGTCGGTAGTGTATGCCACTTCTCTGGGCAGCAGTTTTCTGCTCAGATGCACAATGGGCGGTTCACCCCCCTCCTCGGCCCCCTGGCTGAGTCCACAGGCAGGAGACCAGACTACCAGACCTGAGAGTCGCTGTTGGGTCACGTCAGTCAAGGGTTGGGTCACAGCGCTGTACTGGGGAACAGCCTTCCTGTAGTAACCTGCAGTGTCTAACGAAACCTTACCCCATTCTGGTTCTGGCTTTAGGTGCCCTCCACCCACTCAGTAGCCAAAGTACAGTACCTCTGCCATACCCACCACCCAGTTTGTAGGCTTCAGCGTCAGCCCTGCCTCCCTGATCCTCTGCAGCACAGCGGCTACAGAAACTAAATGTAAGACTTACTAACCACAGCCATGGTGTCCAAGTATGCCCTTGCAAACCTGTGCATCCCTTCCAGTACCCTCTCTACACTCTCTGTTGCTACCTGATAGGCATACCTATGCAGAGATCTCCAATCACCAGTCTCCACTGGATGATCTGGGCTATGTGTTCTGCCCAGCTCACCTGGGAACAGAACCCTATGCTGTTCTAGCATAACCCTTGCTTGCACACGCTGCTGTGCACTGCACTGGGACCCTATCCCTACCTGCTCCACTGTGCCCCCCTGCCTAGATTCCCCTAGGAGGTTAGGCAGAGCATCGCTCGCCGGGTCCCCCATCAGTGTGCTACAAACAGCCAGCACTGATGCCACACTCTGCTTGAAATACTCCTTACCCATGTTAACATGATAAGCCCTATTTCTCTCTGTCTCTCCATCTTCCTGTACAGTGTACACCATAGGTGTACTCATTCATTGTCCTGAAAACCTGCTGGTTAGGTAGGCTAAAGCCTGCTATAGAAATCACAGGATGAAAAGTATATTAAAACTCATTAAAAAAATGCAGTAAGTATCTAATATTACAGAGCTGATTTATTAAAAAACACACGTAGGATATTGCATGCATTGCTTCTTTAATTCACACCTCTGCTGGAGCAACCCCCTAACAATCTCAATTTCCTTTGGTTTAAGGATTAACCACAAAAACATTGTTGCCCTGGAAGATATTCACGAGAGTCCCACTCACCTGTACCTGGCGATGGAGCTGTAAGTCACACGTGTTTGTTCATATGAGCAATCCGACCGGGTGCACCAACTCACCGCCGCGTGGCTCCACCTCACACATAGATGTCCATCCAGGCCAGGGGGGCTATGTGTCAAGGCAATTTGGGAGCAAAACCAGGGCATTTTCCCCCTGCACCCATATATGAAAGCATTTTGACCCATAAATCCCCAGCTTGCACCTTGGGGAGAGTCAGTAGGAGGAGTTGGGGAGGAGTTACATGGGGCACAGATTATAATGAGATGTATCACATTCTGCGTCTCTGTCCCAGCATGCACCTTGGGGAGAGTCAGTAGGAGGAGTTGGGGGAGTTACATGGGGCACAGATTATAATGAGATGTATCACATTCTGCGTCTCTGTCCCAGCATGCACCTTGGGGAGAGTCAGTAGGAGGAGTTGGGGGAGTTACATGGTGCACAGATTATAATGAGATGTATCACATTCTGCGTCTGTCCCAGCTTGCACCTTGGGGAGAGTCAGTAGGAGGAGATGGGGGGTTACATGGTGCACAGATTATAATGAGATGTATCACATTCTGCGTCTCTGTCCCAGCTTGCACCTTGGGGAGAGTCAGTAGGAGGAGTTGGGGGAGTTACACGGTGCACAGATTATAATGAGATGTATCACATTCTGCGTCTCTGCCCCAGCATGCACCTTGGGGAGAGTCAGTAGGAGGAGTTGGGGGAGAGTTACATGGTGCACAGATTATAATGAGATGTATCACATTCTGCATCTCTGCCCTGGCTTGCACCTTGGGGAGAGTCAGTAGGAGGAGTTGGGGGGAGTTACATGGTGCACAGATTATAATGAGATGTATCACATTCTGTGTCTCTGACCCAGCTTGCACCTTGGGGAGAGTCAGTAGGAGGAGTTGGGGGAGAGTTACATGGTGCACAGATTATAATGAGATGTATCACATTCTGCATCTCTGCCCTGGCTTGCACCTTGGGGAGAGTCAGTAGGAGGAGTTGGGGGAGTTACACGGTGCACAGATTATAATGAGATGTATCACATTCTGTGTCTCTGACCCAGCTTGCACCTTGGGGAGAGTCAGTAGGAGGAGTTGGGGGGAGTTACATGGGGCACAGATTATAATGAGATGTATTACATTCTGCGTCTCTGTCCCAGCATGCACCTTGGGGAGAGTCAGTAGGAGGAGTTGGGGGGAGTTACATGGTGCACAGATTATAATGAGATGTATCACATTCTGCGTCTCTGCCCCAGCATGCACCTTGGGGAAGAGTCAGTAGGAGTAGTTGGGAGAGTTACATGGTGCACAGATTATAATGATGTATCACATTCTGCGTCTCTGCCCCAGCATGCACCTTGGGGAAGAGTCAGTAGGAGTAGTTGGGAGAGTTACATGGTGCACAGATTATAATGAGATGTATCACATTCCGGTCAGCAACCGGATACGAATTTAGGCTGGTCTTTCGTTGGGCCTTATAATAGCAAAGTTGCTTACAGTCCAGCAAAGACAAATACCATTTGTGAGCACATTCACGTCTCAGACAGGGCCACACACCTGCCCTTCCCCGTTATATCTTAACATACAATGCTTCCACTGCACCCAGGGATTCTGGGTAATGACATGCAAATGAGCACTCACAGGGAGTCACATTTTGCTCCGTATCCACTTTACCATGGACCCCTATAAGCTTACACCTGTCGTATTACACAGCTTTCCCTAGAAAAACCTACATGGGTTTATTCATACACAGAAAGGATACATATACTGACATATTCAAGTGCACAAACCCACCCAGGGTTTATTCACTCAATACCTAACTCACTCACACTCAATCACATGCTTTTTCTAATGCCGCACTCACATAAAGCCCTTCCCTGCGTTACAATGAATTGCGCCCCCCTCTGGCGGGGAAGGGGCTTGGCTCTCAGGAGAGGGTCAGCACATCTCTGTATTTCACAGCGTCACAGGTGGTGAGCTTTTTGATCGCATCATTGAGCGCGGATATTACACGGAGAAGGACGCCAGCCAGCTGATCCGACAGGTGCTGGACGCGGTCCAATACCTGCACAACATGGGAATAGTGCACCGTGACCTGAAGGTACTGGGGACACGTATATAGGAAGTTGGGAAGAGGACAGGTGGCAAGTCCTGTATTGATAGCAAGGGACAGGTATCTGCGGGTTTACTGTGAATCAATGCTTTAGAGAAAGGCTTATTATGGGTCGAGGGGTGACAGTCCTTCATGCCATTTATCACACCGGCATTATCAGAAAGGCTGCAGTGTATTGAGATTTCTTATTAAATCCTTCCGGGTTTATGCGTCCCCTATTTTTAAAAATGGCAGCCGGCGAGGAAGATGACAGGTTTGGGCTGCACTGGGGTTCTCACTGCAAATGTTGGCAATCAACCGAGACAGGAAAATTCAGAGAGCCGGGGGTCTGTCAAATATTGATGGTGAAGACAGAGGCAGGAGATGTTATTACTATTACGTAACGTACGTTATTGCCATGTCTTCTCCCCTTGCTGGCATCATGTCCTCCTCCTGACAGCCGGAGAACCTCCTCTATGCCACCCCTTTTGAGGATTCCAAGATCATGATCAGTGACTTCGGCCTGTCCAAGATTGAGGACGGTGGAATGATGGCCACGGCTTGTGGAACTCCAGGCTACGTGGGTAAGCTTCCTGCTGTCTCTGTATAGGGCCTGCTAAAGGGAAACCCTTTGATCATACTGCATCAGGGTGCCAGCAGAGCGGTGTCTGAGTCAACATGCATGTGCAAGTGTGTACGTGAACTTGGGAGGAGTATACATGATTCTCCAGAGTTGCTCGAGTGTGAATGCCATTGCATAGCTGAGTTCACCATAACATGCCGTAGTTGGGTTTGCACAGCAGACATGAAGACTAGTAACAGAGCTGTGTGTGTGCCTGGAGAACCATTAAAGTGAAGGCAAAGTTTACTCAAGGACAGACGAGTGTGTCTAATCAGTATAGGAATGGCAATGGGCGCTGACCAGTGGGATTCCATAACAGTGCTCCATCACTTGTTCTTCTCCTCTCTAATTCCCTAACCCCTTTCTGCTGCTTCCAGCTCCTGAGCTCCTGGAGCAGAAGCCGTACGGTAAAGCGGTGGACGTGTGGGCTATTGGAGTCATCTCTTATATCCTGTACGTATCTCTCCCTGCCTTCCTCTTCCCATTCTTCGTGAGGTGTAGTAGGGAGCAGCACAGAACTATATGAAATCAATTGGACGGAAAACCATTTACAGAGTAGCAGAACCCATCGGATTGCCTACGATGGCCACTAAGGGCTCTATGTATCAATGGCAAAATGTAGGCGCAGTCGTTACCCTAGCGCACGGTTTCTCAAAGCAAGTTGCGACATCTGTTTGAACCAGTTTAGCATCTGCGAGTGTTTGTTGGATACCTCATGTTAGTGCAATATCACCATGAAGAGACAGAGAGACGCAGATAATGTGCAAACTCCTCTCCCCCCCCCACCCCTCCCGGTTCATCTCGGCCCCTAATGGTTTCCCCATTTTTTGTAGGCTTTGCGGTTACCCCCCTTTTTATGATGAGAACGACTCAGAGCTTTTTAATCAGATCCTGAAGGCGGAATATGAGTTTGACTCTCCTTACTGGGATGATATATCTGAATCAGGTATGTACCCCTGACAATAAAGCACCTAGAACCCCTTTGAAAGACTCTTAAAGAAGCAATCCACCCTAACTAGCCTCCATTAATTTTAGTTTTTAACGGAATTGGAATGCCACCCAGGAGCCCACTGTGTTGGGAGATACTCACTGGTGAAGTTACTGGTATTGCTTTCTGTTTTTTTAATGGGGATTTAAATGTCTATTACTTAGGAAGCCACCACCGATGATGTTCCAGCTTCCTATTGGCCCGAGATTTGGCAGCCATTTTGTTTCCCCTGAGGGAGATGTAAACCCGGTAACTCCTTGGGAACCAGGCAGTCCCCTGAGCTGAAAACAGTGGCGATTCAGGGTGACCCCCAATTGCCATCCTGTAAAAAAAGATGGAGGCTAAAAAAAATGTAGGGGAAACTGTTCCTTTAACCCCTTCACTTACTAAGGGGCAAAACTATGCATTGCAGCCAATACTGGTATGGAACGGGCAAACCCCTTACTGCCCGAAAATGCGTGTCCCTCTTTTCACAAAGGTGGTTAATTACCAGGTTGGTCTTTATTGTCATAGCACCCTGAGGTGGCAGACACCCTTTCATGCATTTCATGGAGATGCTGAATGAAGGGGTGTGGGACCCGTTTGCTGCATTGCAAAACATGCACATCCTGAACTTACATGGACCCTGTGTACATCGCCTGTACATACTGGTGCTTGGGTGTCGCTCGTACATTTTCTCCTACCTGTCAATGTCTTCCCAGCAAAAGATTTTATCCGACACCTACTGGAGAGGGAGCCGGAGAAAAGGCTGTCGTGTGAGCAGGCTCTACAGCATCCTTGGTAAGCTACCCACGCAGAGCGTGGCATCATCTCCCATGGCCTTGCTGTGATTACGTCTACCACAGGGTTAGTAAGTAGGCAGGTAAGGGCAAACAACCCTGTCTAATCTGCAACAATTAGGCTTGTTTACCATCATATGCAATTATCTTCCCACTCTACACAGGCACCAACCCTCTGCCACCTTAACCCTTTCAGTACTGGATAGGCTCGGGACACAGCTCCCTCAGGCACTAAAGGGATTACATTTGGAATAATAATTTTATATTTACTTGGAAAACAACCTATTTCTTAATGTATTATTGTAAAGTGAAAAGCAGGCACCCAGCCCTTCACCGCGAGACCATGCAGATAATGAAACACACTGGACACTGCAAATACATTCTAAATCAGTGGTTTACAACTATTTTTGGAACCCTATGTGAAATTCGGAGGAAGCCCAACCCTCTCTAATAGCACGTCTGAGATCAGATGCATTGTATGGAATCCCAACCTTCTCTAATAGCGCGTCTGAGATCAGATGCATTGTAAGGAACCCCAACCCTCTCTAATAGCGCACCTGAGATCAGATGCATTGTAAGGAACCCCAACCCTCTCTAATAGCGCGTCTGAGATCAGATGCATTGTAAGGAACCCCAACCTTCTCTAATAGCGCATCTGAGATCAGATGCATTGTAAGGAACCCCAACCCTCTCTAATAGCGCGTCTGGGATCAGATACATTGTAAGGAACCCCAACCCTCTCTAATAGCGCGTCTGGGATCAGATGCATTGTAAGGAACCCCAACCCTCTCTAATAGCGTGTCTGTGATCAGATGCATTGTAAGGAACCCCGACCCTCTCTAATAGCGTGTCTGAGATCAGATACATTGTAAGGAACCCCAACCCTCTCTAATAGCGCGTCTGAGATCAGATGCATTGTAAGGAACCCCAACCTTCTCTAATAGCGCGTCTGAGATCAGATGCATTGTAAGGAGCCCCAACTCTCTCTAATAGCGTGTCTGAGATCAGATGCATTGTAAGGAACCCCGACCCTCTCTAATAGCACGTCTGAGATCAGATGCATTGTAAGGAACCCCGACCCTCTCTAATAGCGCGTCTGAGATCAGATGCATTGTAAATAGCCCCAACCCTCTCTAATAGCGTATCTGAGATCAGATGCATTGTAAGGAACCCCAACCCTCTCTGATAGCGCGTCTGAGATCAGGTGCATTGTAAGGAACCCCAACCCTCGCTAATAGCGTGTCTGAGATCAGATGCACTGTAAGGAATCACAACCCTCTCTAATACCGTGTCTGAGATCAGATGCATTGTAAGGAACCCCAACCCTCTCTAATAGCACGTCTGAGATCAGAAGCATTGTAAGGAACCCCAATCCTCTCTAATAGCGCGTCTGAGATCAGATGCATTGTAAGGAACCCCAACCCTCTCTAATAGCGCGTCTGAGATCAGATGCATTGTAAGGAACCCCGACCCTCTCTAATAGCGCGTCTGAGATCAGATGCATTGTATGGAATCCCAACCTTCTCTAATAGCGCGTCTGAGATCAGATGCATTGTAAGGAACCCCAACCCTCTCTAATAGCGCACCTGAGATCAGATGCATTGTAAGGAACCCCAACCCTCTCTAATAGCGCGTCTGAGATCAGATGCATTGTAAGGAACCCCAACCTTCTCTAATAGCGCATCTGAGATCAGATGCATTGTAAGGAACCCCAACCCTCTCTAATAGCGCGTCTGGGATCAGATACATTTTAAGGAACCCCAACCCTCTCTAATAGCGCGTCTGGGATCAGATGCATTGTAAGGAACCCCAACCCTCTCTAATAGCGTGTCTGTGATCAGATGCATTGTAAGGAACCCCGACCCTCTCTAATAGCGTGTCTGAGATCAGATACATTGTAAGGAACCCCAACCCTCTCTAATAGCGCGTCTGAGATCAGATGCATTGTAAGGAACCCCAACCTTCTCTAATAGCGCGTCTGAGATCAGATGCATTGTAAGGAGCCCCAACTCTCTCTAATAGCGTGTCTGAGATCAGATGCATTGTAAGGAACCCCGACCCTCTCTAATAGCACGTCTGAGATCAGATGCATTGTAAGGAACCCCGAACCTCTCTAATAGCGCGTCTGAGATCAGATGCATTGTAAATAGCCCCAACCCTCTCTAATAGCGTATCTGAGATCAGATGCATTGTAAGGAATCACAACCCTCTCTAAAAGCGCGTCTGAGATCAGATGCATTGTAAATAGCCCCAACCCTCTCTAATAGCGTGTCTGAGATCAGATGCATTGTAAGGAACCCCAACCCTCTCTAATAGCGCCTCTGAGATCAGGTGCATTGTAAGGAACCCCAACCCTCGCTAATAGCGTGTCTGAGATCAGATGCACTGTAAGGAATCACAACCCTCTCTAATACCGTGTCTGAGATCAGATGCATTGTAAGGAACCCCGACCCTCTCTAATAGCGCGTCTGAGATCAGATGCATTGTAAGGAGCCCCAACCCTCTCTAATAGCGCGTCTGAGATCAGATGCATTGTAAGGAACCCCGACCCTCTCTAATAGCGCGTCTGAGATCAGATGCATTGTAAGGAACCCCGACCCTCTCTAATAGCGCGTCTGAGATCAGATGCATTGTAAGGAGCCCCAACCCTCTCTAATAGCGCGTCTGAGATCAGATGCATTGTAAGGAACCCCAACCCTCTCTAATAGCGCGTCCGAGATCAGATACATTGTAAATTATTCTGTTTTTGGTACAATTTTAAAATTATCTGAAAATTGCAGGGGACTCTTTAGGGATGCCTGGGGGAATCCAAGGGTTTCTAGGAATCCTGGTTGAAAGACACTGCTCTAAATAATAATAATAGCATTAGATACAGAAGCTAACACTGAAGACAAGGGACTCGTGTTCCGAAGAACATACCGGTCCAAATCTTGTAAGAAGTCTTCTGCCATAAGACTCCTAGAGCTGAAAGAAACCTTACAGGCCATGGTCGTGGATGGGCTGTAGGATTTCTTTTATGGCCAGAAAATGTCTGTCTTAGGCTGCGTCCAGGGTGATGCTAAGCGGGCGCACGCGCTGGCCGCGATGAAACACATTGCTGCAATGTGTGTGGCCAGCGTGAGGGAGCGCCTGCGCATGTACAGCACTTACCTGCTTGGCGAGACAACCAAATTTGATTTGGCTGCTCGCTGATGTGTCATGTGAGCGGTTCGCCCAATGAGGGCAAACCAGCTTTGTGACATCACGGCCGCGCCCCCCAAACCCGCCCCCTTGAGCGCGCAACTGGCTGGCAAGGAAACGCCCAGCACCTGACGTCATGGCGCTCGAGCGGCAGCGAGCGCTCACCCATCCTGGCCGCAGCCTTACGATACAATCATGCATAGTAAAAATTACGCACAATCTCTGTATGGCTTCCCTAACACTCTCATTTAATGGACTGAGAAATAATTTAGGGGTGCCCATGAATCTCAAAGCTCAACCAATCACCCTACTGGCCATTAATTCAATAACAGACAAGTAAATATGAGGTTCATTTAGATGATGGGGTAGAGCTATTGTATCACAAATGTACTACAAAAATCCAAAAGATAGTGATGAAAGCCCCAGTAATGCCGGATCTGAGAAGAAAGGAAGGGCCTGAATCAGACCCTACAACTCTGTCATTACCTGTAGGATTTCTGGGGACACAGCCCTGGAGAAGGATATCCATGGATCAGTCAGTGAGCAAATCCAGAAGAACTTTGCCCGGAGCCAATGGAAGGTGAGTAGATGACAAGGTGTATGGGTTAGGGAAGCTACTCAAGAAGGGTCACTTGCATTTAAATGCATCAAGTACGCATCCAAATACCATACTGTGTGTAAACTTTAAACTCATGCTTGAACAATATTACCACTCATAGTAACCCAATTCATCGACCAAATTATTACTCAAAAAGTTAAGTAAAGGCAGCATCTTATACACATAGGACATGAGCCATTAGAAGTGACAGTACCACATATTTTCCATAGAATGGAATTATTCTGGATGTCTACATCTGGGTTCTTCAACTGATGGCCTGTTGGCCAATTACAGCCTTGTTGTTGCCCTTGGACTGTCTGCTCCTGATCATTTTATCGTAGTTGTTAAGGCAACTAAGTGCAAACTTAATTGTAAAGATAAGGTAATGTACATATATATTGTACAGATGTTACTAATTGTGTGCCAAGTGTGCATGTGTAATAGTTTGTAAAGTCCAAGCGTATACAGAATTACATTACAGGCATACCCCGGTTTAAGGACACTCACTTTAAGTACACTCGTGAGTAAGGACATATCGCCCAATAGGCAATTGGCAGCTCACGCATGCGCCTGTCAGCACGTCCTGAACAGCAATACCGGCTCCCTACCTGTACCGAAGCTGTGCACAAGCGGGGAGACTATAGAGCCTGTTACACATGCGTTATTTACATCAATTATGCACGTATATGAAGTTTGCAGTACAGTACAAGCGTCGATAAGTGGGAAAAAGGTACTGCTTCACTTTAAGTACATTTCCGCTTTACACACATGCTCCGGTCCCATTGCGTACGTTAATGCGGGGTATGCCTGTACAATACTCATGTCCCCTTCTACTCTTAAATTTGTTTTGATCCGGCCTGTAAGATGTGTGCAGAGGTTCATTTAATGGAGACCGATTAGGGTTAAATAAAATTCTGGCTTTATTAAGCCTGTTCCTTTAACAAGGCAAAACATACAAAAAGAAACAAAATAAACAAACACCTACTCCTATTTGTAACGATGCTCGTCTCAAGCAGGAAACAGACCCGCAGGGCTGAGGTCGGAAGGTGAAAGAACCGACCTGAGCCGAGGGACAGAGTCCGGATAGAGTAGTGAGTCGTAAGCCGAAGGTCAGGGCTGGCAGCAGAGCTGCGCAGTCGGTGTGGATGCAGAGGCCGAGGCAGGCTGAAAGCAAAGGTTAGTCGAGGTACTTGCAATGGTCGGGGCGGGCTGAAGACAAGGGTAGTCAAGGTACGTGACCCGGGTCTGGTAACGTGAGAGACATAAAGCATAAACGCGTTGCATGAACACAGCAGGAAACTGGAACTTTGCTCTGCAACTTCCTGCTAACAGGGCTGTCTTTTTAAAGGAACAAAAATGGACGATCCAGCCACAGAGAGCGAGCAAGAGCAAAATTCCCAACCGGAATATGAAAACCCGGAAAGGATTTTGCCAAACCTCATAATTTTCAGGAGTCTGACAAAACATTTACTCCCGCCCTTTGATTGTGAATTTTAAAACTGTGATCCCACTGCAGTCTGAGTTGGGATGTTGAACATTGTATGAAGTTGACTAGGATTAGTTAACCGATATAGTATGTTTCTCTGCTTAACTCTGAATCTTGTTTCTCCACATCTGTCCAAAGAGGGCCTTCAATGCAACATCATTCCTGCGTCACATCACGAAGATGGGACAAAGTTCTGAGGCAGAGACGGAGGAGAAACTTGGAGAGGCTGTCCCGGAAGAGAAGGATAAGTGGTGATGGGAGGTACGTGACTTTTCTGATATCTCCAGTACAAAATATGCATGTGGGAGTCCGGGGATTCATATTGTACCCGTCAGTCACAAAAGGTAGATCATTTTATTTGGGAATCCAGATATAATGCTCATTCAAAGTCACAGACTAGAACTGATCAACTTGATACCAGGAAGAGAGGTTGGCCTTATTTATGAATGGAAGATTTAATTGGGCCATCCTAATCTCCCAACTGTGTTATGCTCTTGGAAAGCCATATAGATCTTTATCCCTATTAAGCATAGGAAGAGTAACACATCATGTATATTTCTTTCAGTTATCACAAGACAAACTTGCTGAGCTTCAAATATACTCTACATTGATTTAGCTAACGGCTCTTATTAAAGTCTTTGTTGGTTACCACACTGGGGACACTTTTAGTCATGGTTCTGTGGGTTGGAAGGTGGGTTGTGAGCATTGGCACAGACTTTCTCTCTTTCCATTTGCTCTTTCACAGCTGAAGAAAGAAGACTTGATGCCTGGAGTACCCCATACCTGGGATCCTCCATGTCAGGCACAACACCCTTGCATGAGCTTGTGGTGACACCTGTCTGCATGATGCCTCTGGCCGCCAATGGCTGTTCTTCCCTTAGCCCACCATGGCACCCTCTCCTCCCAGCCCCTCCAGCTGGACCCAGTTGTTGAAAAGTTGTTGAGACAGGGTACAAATTGCAGCTTCAGCAATGTTGGTTCTCATTATTTCCATGAAAAGAAAGGGAAATAGACCTGCCTTCTTGGCAACTTCCATTTGTCTTATTACTAGGCAGTCCTCCGTCGCAGAGAACATTCTGCAAGATGACCAAGTAACCAGGAATGAGTAGGATGGTGCATTACCTCGTAGTAAGTACATAGTGGTCACCCTCAAGGGGGTGTTTATATACTTAACCTTCTACCAGCTCCTATTCTGTATACCAAGAGGCCCTTATATATATATATATTATTAATTTCCATGTATGTTGGGCATTCATTTCTCCATCATCTACAAGGATCTGATTAGGTGCCTCACATCAGTTATTTGCAATGCGCTATATTCCAATAGTACGACATCAATATGCTGTTGCCATGCTTGTGGCTGACAACAAAGTCTTTAATGAAAGTTGCTATATACAGTGAAACACCATTTGCCACAGTAAGGATCCTGGTGTCCTGACATTGCAGCGCTTTTAAGGGTTTGCTTTTACTTCCTTTCCAACCAACCTTTTGACAGCAGCCTGTAAGTGTTAGGAAACATTTCCTCCCACAGCCAAATTATTAGCTTTATTCATTGGACTTCAAAGGCTCCCAATATTTCCCTCTCAGCTATTTTAGTTCACAGTTTTAACCGTGAGCCACCTACTCTGATGTGTGTGTGTGTGTGTGTGTGTTTGTGTTGGAAGTAATGACCCTAAGTTTTATGTCCCTTGCAAATAAATGTCCCCAACAGACAAGATGGAGAGAGTTTGTCGGGAAGCTTATAAGATGGAGAAAAAGGATGCAGAGTTGGATGGAAGTGGGAAACTTCAGAATAAGCAAAACGTTGCCTGTTTATAAATGGGAACAAGACGAACAAGGGAAGGGAAGGGGATGAAATATATTACCAAATACGAATGGGAGGCTGGGACCAGGGAGGCTGGAATGGTGAACTGAATTATACTTGGGATTGGATGTATGATTGTTCCCCTTTTAGTGAAAACTTACCTTACTTCAGCGTCAACCTGGGCCTCTATGCACCAAAATATGGGCCATGTACTGCTTGCTGTTGTCATGTCGCCTCTACATGGTTGTACTGCTCCATGAACCCCATGAGTGATGGGGTTTCTTTGCAGTCTCCTCCTGCACTAAAAGTTAGATGCAGCTCAGAAAAGGTCTCTTCTTGTGAACACCCCCCTCTCCCCGTCAGTAACCACCACCCATTGTGAAATCTCCCTTTTACCCTCTCACGGTGAAGTCGTGTCCTTTTGGAAAGTGTGCCTAGGCTTCTGGTGTCGCTTTGAAACTGAAAATACTTTGTGGTGTTTTAGGACTGTGTTTATTTTTGGTTTTCTGGAAGACCGTACTCTTGTGAATTGGTTGTCTTACATTAAATACCAGTGCTGACCTGTGACAATATCTGTGGCCTCTTGTCTTGAATTTCTCCAGCCTCTTGCCCTTTCTTCTTGATTGTGATTGGATGAGAGCAGAAACAAAAAAGGGGAATGATTATTTGTGGGACATTTGTAGCCATTATATAAAAAGGTTATTTTAAGCAGAGCTTTTTTTTTTCTCAAAAAAGAAAAGATTGATGTTCACAGGTTGGGCCTATGTTGATGCTCAATTAAAATATAATAATATACACACAATTGTTGCTACTTAATTTGATTAATCTGTAGGAGATGCGTGCAGAGGTTGTAAAAAAGGAGAATTCTTTTAAGGGGAAATCATATGGGCTTTTATTAGCTGAAGCTTTGACAACATAAAAACTGCTTGTGTTCAGCATACAGGAACAAAAATAAACAGGTCTAGATAGTGTTTGGAGCGTTCACTATAACACTACTTAGTCTATATATAAGTTGGGAGGCTAAGCCTTTTTCCAACGATAAGTCACCAGTCAGGTATAGGCAAGTTCTACCTTTGGGCCTCCTGGCTGGGATGGGGGTTAAAAATTCCAGGTACATGGTGGTCTCTCTTAAGCGGTCCAGTCTGGTAACTTCCTGGATCCCAGAGTCCTTTGCAGTAAGTTCTGTAGCTGAGGAGGCTAAGTAAGCCAGGCTGCTCTGGACCTTACCTGCAGCACAGTGCTGACTCAGGCTCTGAAAACATGTTTCCCCGGCACTATTATCAGACAGGGGATCCACCCTCTTACACTCATATTTATGGGTCCATCACTAGATGAGTAATATGAATTGGAGTATTTAATTTAAGTGAGCGGGTCTGACTCATTCTCATATTGTGTATGTTAACTGGGCAGTATCTACACAACAAGAATGCGAGAGAGTAGGAAGGTGGTGGTAGGTTTTCCAGAAGACCTCAGCAATGGCAGAGTGAAAGTATATCTATATATCTATATACACACACACACACACACACACACACACAAAGAACGTGGCCTGGATAAGGCCTCGGGCATGGTGCCTCGGGCCGCGCTGAGCCATGCTCCTGATCTGCATCGCCTGCTCAAACTGGAGCTTTTTTGTGTCCTGGCAGGCGAGGCAGTGAGCGCGCTTTGGGGGCGGGGTGAAGGCGTGGCGGAGGTGGAACGGAGGCGTGGCAGGAGGCGGGGCTAGTCCGTCGCTCCCATTGGATATGAGCGGTCACATGACCGCTCCTCCGCTCACCTGAGCGGCAAATTTTAAACTTGCCTGTCTCCTCAAAATTTCTCAGCCTCCGCACGCATGCGGAAGCAGCTGCTAAAGCCGCACTGATCACAGATGAAGGGGGTAAGTTCATCTGCTCAGTGCGGCTCAGCACGGCCTGTGGGACTATGTCCCAGGCCTAAGGCCCCATACCGGCAAAGCGGTTAAAATGTGCGTGTCGGGCAGAAAGATCGCCAAGAGGTTTCCAGGCTCTGGTCTGTCCTAAGCTTAGCGCTGTCATAACATGTGCCGGATTTAAGCTGCCACCCTCTCCAGCAGCGCATTACCAAGTAATGTTTATGACAGGTATGTGGCTCAGCCCGCTGCTCGGGAATGTAATGTTAAACACAAGGACGCCTGTTTCACTTAATGTCAGACATTCTGCTTCTGTCATCCATACTGGAGTTTTTACCATTCAGAGTATGGCACAGAACAGGGGAGCGCAATCTTTTTTTCCCCGCGCCTCCCCTGCCGGATGTTCCCCTCTCTCCGCGCCCTCCCCCCCCCCTCTCTTACCTCGGCACTGGCGTTGACACCACGTTGCCATGGCGACGCGTCTCCAGAAGCCGCTGGAGTCAAGGTAAGTGCAGTTTACAGAGGCCTTCGCCGCTTCCCCGGCACTTAATTTAATTGCCTTCGGGAAACGCGCGGGGCCTCTGTAAACCCCGCGCCCCCCACAGACAATCTCGCACCCCCCCTCGGGGGCACGCCCCCCAGTTTGCGCACCGCTGGCACAGAATACACTCTCCAGCGTGCAAAGTGCTGGGTTACTGACTAATTTATTTCACTTCTTTTTGCAAAGTAGATATTGAATCTTTTTTGTTTTACCAGTAATACGGTGAGTGTGCAAACGCCTGCCAGTCTGCGATACGTGGAGGAAGCTATAAATGAACACGCGTGGGATGTCGGCCTACATGAACATCGGACTGACACCACGATATAATATGTACACTTTGTATCCTCTCCATAACTCGTCCTTGTGCTGCATGGAACTACCCTATTTCATCAAATCTAAGACGCACCTTTTTTTTCCCGATTTTCACATGTCTGAAATCGGGGTGCGTCTTAGAATCGATGTATTAAAAAAACTACAGTACTAACCCCCTCTTTTCACTTAACATGTTTCAGGATGTCAGCGGAGGACGAAGCGGGCAGCGGCAGGAGAGGTCCCACGTCTGCAGATGGTTTTAGATGGACAGCGGGCGGGAGTGCGGTGGCGCGGCAGGACAGGTCCCAAGTCTGCAGGTGAATGAAGATAAGAAGACAGCGGGCGTGCGGTGGCGGAGGCGGCTAATAGATCGTAATAGCAGGAGCAGAGCGGCATAGGGCCGGGAACGGCTTGGGAGGTGCACTCAGTAACACCGGAAGTTGACCGGTGTCTGACTTCCGGTTACAGTGTGCACCTCCCAAGCCGTTCCCTTATGCCGCTCTGCTCCTGCTCAGCCCCCCTCTATTATGATCTCCTGCCGCCGCACCCACCGCACATCCGCCCGCCATCTTCTTATCTTCATTCACCTGCAGACTTGGGACCTGTCCTGCCGCCGCCACCGCACTCCCGCCCGCTGTCCATCTAAAGCCATCTGCAGACGTGGGACCTCTCCTGCCACCGCCGCCCGCTTCATCCTCCGCTGACATGGGACCTCTCCTGAAACATGGTAAGTGAAAAAGTAATTTTCCTCGATTATAAGGGTCAAATCGATGGTGCGTCTTACAATCGAGAAAATACGGTACTCTCCATATACAGCCAGCTATGTAAAGTTACTCTCTGCCACTCACGTGAGGTATTTCTAGGCAGCTTGGTGGCTAATTTGAAAATACCTGCAACACCGAAATGCACAACTCCGAGAAATAAATTAGAATTTAAGGGCCAAGTATCACGGCAATTTTGGAGTATTTCCCCCCCCCTGTACCTGCGTATCAAAGCATTTTGCTCCAGTTTTGCCCAATCTGCCCCATCTTGCACCTTGGGGAGAGTCAGTAGGAGGAGTTGGGGGAGTTACATGGTGCACAGATTATAATGAGATGTATCACATTCTGCGTCTCTGTCCCAGCATGCACCTTGGGGAGAGTCAGTAGGAGGAGTTGGGGGGAGTTACATGGTGCACAGATTATAATGAGATGTATCACATTCTGCGTCTCTGTCCCAGCTTACACCTTGGGGAGAGTCAGTAGGAGGAGTTGGGGGGGTTACATGGTGCACAGATTATAATGAGATGTAACACATTCTGCGTCTCTGTCCCAGCTTGCACCTTGGGGAGAGTCAGTAGGAGGAGTTGGGGGGAGTTACATGGTGCACAGATTATAATGAGATGTATCACATTGTGCGTCTGTCCCAGCATGCACCTTGGGGAGAGTCAGTAGGAGGAGATGGGGGAGTTACATGATGCACAGATTATAATGAGATGTATCACATTCTGCGTCTCTGCTCCAGCTTGCACCTTGGGGAGAGTCAGTAGGAGTAGTTGGGGGGAGTTACATGGTGCACAGATTATAATGAGATGTATCACATTCTGCGTCTCTGTCCCAGCTTGCACCTTGGGGAGAGTCAGTAGGAGGAGTTGGGGGGAGTTACATGGGGCACAGATTATAATGATATGTATCACATTCTGCGTCTCTGCCCCAGCATGCACCTTGGGGAGAGTCAGTAGGAGGAGTTGGGGGGAGTTACATGGTGCACAGATTATAATGAGATGTATCACATTCTGCATCTCTGTCCCAGCTTACACCTTGGGGAGAGTCAGTAGGAGGAGTTGGGGGGGTTACATGGTGCACAGATTATAATGAGATGTAACACATTCTGCGTCTCTGTCCCAGCTTGCACCTTGGGGAGAGTCAGTAGGAGGAGTTGGGGGGAGTTACATGGTGCACAGATTATAATGAGATGTATCACATTGTGCGTCTGTCCCAGCATGCACCTTGGGGAGAGTCAGTAGGAGGAGATGGGGGAGTTACATGATGCACAGATTATAATGAGATGTATCACATTCTGCGTCTCTGCTCCAGCTTGCACCTTGGGGAGAGTCAGTAGGAGTAGTTGGGGGGAGTTACATGGTGCACAGATTATAATGAGATGTATCACATTCTGCGTCTCTGCCCCAGCATGCACCCTGGGGAGAGTCAGTAGGAGGAGTTGGGGGCGGGGGGAGTTACATGGTGCACAGATTATAATGAGATGTATCACATTCTGCGTCTCTGCCCCAGCATGCACCCTGGGGAGAGTCAGTAGGAGGAGTTGGGGGGGTTACATGATGCACAGATTATAATGAGATGTATCACATTCTGCGTCTCTGCCCCAGCATGCACCCTGGGAAGAGTCAGTAGGAGGAGTTGAGGGAGTTACACGGTGCACAGATTATAATGAGATGTATCACATTCTGCGTCTCTGCCCCAGCATGCACCCTGGGGAGAGTCAGTAGGAGGATTTGGGGGGGAGTTACATGGTGCACAGATTATAATGAGATGTATCACATTCTGCGTCTCTGCATCGCTCTTTTTTACTTTTATTCATGCTCCCACATCTGAAGTGACGAAAGTTTATCAGATGAAAGAAACTGTTCTAACATACGCTGCAGCCCTGCTCCAAATTACAGAGCACTGTGCGTTAAAACCAGCTTTCTCTACGTTGACATATAGACCTCTTACTCTGTAGTAACAAAGTTGTTACCGTTACAATGACCCTTCTCAGACTGCTCTCTCGAACCCCTATACCCTGGGAAGCACTGGATGTTCTACTGACAGCTAAGGCATAGGACTCCGGCTGCAGTTACATACATACATACCACACATTAACGTACGCAATGGGACCGGAGCATGTATGTAAAGCGAAAATGTACTTAAAGTGAAGCACTACCTTTTCCCACTTATCGATGCATGTACTGTACTGCAATCATCATATACGTGCATAACTGATGTAAATAAAGCATTTGTAACAGGCTCTATAGTCTCCCCGCTTGCGCACAGCTTCGGTACAGGTAGGGAGCCGGTATTGCTGTTCAGGACGTGCTTACTGGCGCATGCGTGAGCTGCCGTTTGCCTATTGAGCGAGATGTACTTACTCGCGAGTGTACTTAAAGTGAGTGTACTTAAACCGGGGTATGCCTGTACTGCAATTAACTACAATCAGGCCACTAGGATTACTCTGGCTGGTTGCAGGTGAGGACAATGCTTTCTTATGGCATGGTAGCAGTTGTTCCTATGCCACAGGGACGTCTCTACCACCAGCTATTGAAGAGCATTAGATGTCACAGGATCTTGGGAGTACCACTACGCAGGATCTTTCCTTGTGGTACAGTACTGCGATTATTCTTATTATTATCATTGTTTAGTTGTAAAGTGCCAACATATTCCACAGCGCGGTACAAAGGGGGGTACAGATTTGATAATTACAGAAACAGAGTTACGTACAAATAAGGACAGACACGCACAAACAGTTACACAGGGGTAACACGGGCCCTGGTCCTGAGAGCTTACACTCTAGAGGGAATGAAGGGCAGTGTTGAAAGAAAGAGGTGCAGCGTCTGCTCATTGTGGGGTGGCGTATACATCAGGATGGAGTGTGGTCCAGCCACACAGGGTGGGGATGTTACATAACGTGCCACAGATGGGGGACCCCCGCAATAGGACAAGGATTTTTAACACTCGTCAAAAGGATTATTCTCCATTTATAGAATAAGATCAAATACCTATCTGTAACTTTAGTGATTGTCCAATAAAAAGTATAACAATCTTTTAAAGTCAAATTTCTTCAGAAAAAACAACAACTGACAATTAAAATGGCACAGTGCAGTTTGTTGTGTGATTGTAGTGCCACCTAGTGGTGGAACATTGAAAAACAGCCTTCTTAACTCTAAGGCCTGGGACCCGCTGCGCTCGTTGGCGCGGGCGGCCACCCGCGAGTTCCCCACCAGCAGGGGAATCCTCCCGAGCCGGTCCCGGTCCCCCCTGGCTGCACAGCTCACTACACGCTGTGGCGCATCAGCCGCTACGGGATACAAGAGAATGGTGATCCCTAGCGTTGACGCGTCACGTGGTGTGGCTGTGAGCCAATGAGGAGGGGAGGCTTCGGGAGGAGGAGAGGCTTCGGGGAGCGGGGAGGAGTGTGGGGGGAAGCAGCGTGAGTGCCTGTCTGTGTGTGTGTCTGAGTGCGTGAGTGCCTGCCTGTGTGTGTGTGTGTGTGTATGTGTATGAGTGCCTGCCTGCGTGCGTGTGTGTGAGAGAGAGTGCCTGCGTGTGTGTGTATGTATGTGTGTGTCTGAGTGCGTGAGTGCCTGCCTGTGTGTGTGTGTGTGTGTATATGTGTATGAGTGCCTGCCTGCGTGCGTGTGTGTGAGAGAGAGTGCCTGCGTGTGTGTGTATGTATGTGTGTGTCTGAGTGCGTGAGTGCCTGCCTCTGTCTGTGTGTGTGTGTGTGTATGTGTATGAGTGCCTGCCTGCGTGCGTGTGTGTGAGAGAGAGTGCCTGCGTGTGTGTGTATGTATGTGTGTGTCTGAGTGCGTGAGTGCCTGCCTCTGTCTGTGTGTGTGTGTGTGTGTATGTGTATGAGTGCCTGCCTGCGTGCGTGTGTGTGAGAGAGTGCCTGCGTGTGTGTGTATGTATGTGTGTGTCTGAGTGCGTGAGTGCCTGCCTCTGTCTGTCTGTGTGTGTGTGTGTATGTGTATGAGTGCCTGCCTGCCTGCGTGTGTGTGTGTGAGAGAGTGCCTGCGTGTGTGTGTATGTATGTGTGTGTGCGCCTGTATGTGTGTGTGTATGAGCGCCAGCCCGAGCCCGTGGAGGGAGGGAGGGGGGGGGAGTAGCGGGTCCCTCCGCTCAAGCCACGCCCCCCCTCCCGCTCAAACCTCCCACTCCCGCCCACCTCCCGCTCCCTACAGACCGCATATCTGTGTCTGTCAGCGCCCCGCCTGTCTGCAGTGCGGGAGCGCTGACGGAGGGAGCGGGGCCTTAACCTAAGGCTGCGGCCCCACTAGCTCTGAGTGGGCGGTGCTTGGCGAGGTGACTTGCATATATATATATATATATATATACATCGCTCACGCGGGTATGCGCGTGCACACACGCGATGCGCTTAGGTAAATTACATTTTTATACTTTCCCGCTCGCTCAATATTCGGCAAGGCCGCCGCTCTCCTCCCCCCGCGCGCGAGCAGACGCAGGACACCCGCCACACATGCTTTGAGCGCCAACGTGCTCAGCGCTAGCGGGGACGCAGCCTAAGGCTGCGCTTATTACGCCGGCGAAGGTGACGTCAGGCTGCGTCCGCTGGAAAAATCAAATAGAGATGACTTCCAGCGATCGCTCCGTCCTTACAATAAGCACACACAACAGCGGCAATGCATCTGTTTTGCCGCAACGTCGCCGGCACTATAAGTGCAGCCTTGGTACAAGTGACACCTTTCGTAGCTAATGAGTGGTTAAAAAGAGTGCAAGCTTCCAAGACCACAAAGATCTTCAACCGGACTTTTTTCACAAATGAATCTGAAATAGCTTGTTCTATTTATACAGTGATGACGTCCTAGTAAGCATAGATATACAGGTTTAAATGATGTGCTTCACAAAGTAACATCCTTACAATAATTATACTATGTAACTATGTAATTCCTGGCCAATTTACATTGGCTTTTTTGCATTTCCATGTTACTTAGTGTGATACACAAACATCTGTATATCCAGACTTATTAGGCCTCGTCCATGGTTATTGCTTGCTGGCGGAGGCGCGCTGAGGCGCGCTTCCACTCAGCACTGAGCCTTTACCGCCGCAATTAGAGCGGCTTTAGTAGGGGCGCGTCTGCGTTTCCGCAAGCGCGCGGAAGCGTAGGTCTTACCAGAATTTTACATTTACGCGCTTGCCGGAGCGCAGGGCCGGTCACGTGAGCGGTTCGCCCAATGAGGGCGAACCAGCTCCGTGACATCACTTGCCCGCCCCCGGCCCACCCCCTGACAGCGCGCTGTCTAAGCCTCAGCGCGCCTCAGCACGCCCGCCGGAACCCTGGACGAGGCCTTAGGGTGTAATTCTTGTATAAATATGACATGCTATTTTAACTTCATTTGTAAAAGAAGGGACCTCTGTGGTTCCAAAAGCTAGCACTCTAAATTGGATTGCTGCTGTTGTGTCCAAAGCAGTTAAAGCAGAAAAACATGAAAAAATAAAAAATTGTTGGGAAAAAAATACCAGCCCCACGTTGTGAGCTCATTCACAGGTCTCAGACAGGACTGCAACGCTGCGCTTCCCCTATAATATCTCCCAGCATACAGTGCTTCCACTGCAGCCAGGGATTCTGGGAAATGACAAACGAATGAGCACACAGTGTCATCTTTACTTCAAATCCATTTTGACATGGAGACAAATAAATATTTTTATTTTTATATAACTTACAAAATGTTTTAAATTGTTGGAAATTAATCGGTTCTGTAGAATTAGATAATACTTTTTTTTAAACTCAGCAAAACAAGAAAAAACACAAGAGCCAGAGCGCGGACTGAACTTTTTTTAAACTTTTTTTTAAACTCCTATCGCCATTTTTAATTATTTTTTTAATGTACTGATCATCCGTTGACTGCTACAGCAACCATTTAGAAAGTCACATCCACTTCCTCTTTTGGAAACAGGCTCTGAGATAACTTTTTAAGCTCTGCCCTTTGGCAACAAAGTATCACAAACAGATCTGTTGCTGTGTTCCAAACAGCAGACTGTCTATTACTCTGAAAGCTGTAACAATAATGTGTATCACTTAGTAATTTAATGTTACATATCAGCTAAAGCATTTCACAGACTGCAGCACAAAGTTACGAGGCCGCCATTTCGTTAGGCCCACAATCAGGATTTTTACAGACTTATAACAGGAGCACCAAACGGTTGCCAGCCTAGGTAAGAATGTAGAATGATATATCTCACATGCTTTGTATATCAAAATAAGAAGAACAAAAGGTGGAATGTAGTTTTGCTGTTTAAAATGTCAAATGGATCCATATTTCACCACAAGGTGGCGCTGTGTTACTGTCTGCAAGCAAATGCCCCATGTGTTCAGAGCTGCTCGGATCCTAATGATAGGATGAGTATCTTCTCAGCCCATTACATGTAACATTACATGTAACATTACATGTAACATATGGTGAACTTGATGGACACATGTCTTTTTTTTTTTCAACCTCATCAACTATGTAACTTTGAAATGTGGCACTCCGGCCTATGGATCCATAAGAGACTGTAACACAAAAGCACAACTTTGCATTGGAGTTTGTGGTATTCTACAGGAGCACCCCAAAACAGATCTCAGTTTATAACCCCCCCCCCCCCTCCCCGCCAATATGAAGGTACTAAAGAATTTCACATTTTGATAAAGAAAGCTGTATATTTGTGTAATCGCGCAGGGGGCGAGAGTAAGAAGTAACGGATGCACCCGGTGCATGAACCCCGCCTGATGGGATGGGATGGCGGGGTAATATGGGGCGTTTAGCAGCTTCTTGTATTCAGCCGGTCCCCCAGGGCTTCCTCGTGTTACTGGCGGATGAGATTACGGGAACGCAGCACAGGACATATTCTTGTGAAACATCTCGAGTCCTTACTCTCTGCTCTCCCCACCCACCCACGCATCTCCTCCCCAATATCCCCCCCGGGGGGGGGGGGGCTCAGTCACTGCTGATCCCACTGTAATGGGCAGGGTCCTCGCTGGGAGCACTTAAGCAGCCTTTAACAATTTACTCACCCAGAGCAGGCCTAATGTAGTCCGTCAACAAGGACCCTTTAACCCTTTGCTGATTTTCTTTGCAATTAAAGGGGACAGTTACATATTGTTGGCCTCTATGGCAGGAAAGAAGCTTAGCATGTGTGCTGTATACTGTATGTGTCTGTATAAAGCACACGGCAAGGAACTGTACTACACGTGCCCAGGGGCATAGGCTGCCATTTTTTGGGGGAGGCAATTTATTTGTATGTGTTTCACCTTTTACATAGCAGGACCCCTCCTGTAGTGTTGCGGCGTCATGGCAACGCAGCGTCGTGACATCGTACGCTCAGGAGGAGGGCCGCCCCCCACCCCCCTGCCTACAGGCGGTAAAAAGCTAAATCCGCTATTGCAAGTCCTTAAGGCTAGGTCCCCGCTGCAGCCGCGCGCGCGCCTCTCACCAGCCCCTTACCTCCTCCCTAGCTGTCCCCGGTGACGCCTCGCTTCCCTGCTCACTGCGACGCGTCAGCCAGCAGGGGCTACAACAGGATTGTGATCCCAAGTGGCGACGCGTCACGTGGTGCGCCAGGGAGCCAATCAGCGGGACCCTAGCCTCCGTCTCTGCCTCCTTTCCACTTTCTTTTAATTAAGTGCTGCTCCTCCATCTTGTATCTGGGGGGTTGGGGGGGGGGGTATTGATTTTCAGCCCGTATTCGGGGCAGCTCGCCCTAGCAAAGGTTTGTCACGAGTTTTGGAAAACGCTTTGTGTGTGTGTTTGTGTATTTGCGGACTGCAATCTCGCACATTACCCTGCCCCCGTCATGGCTGCGCCCACCCGGCCTGTTTTGGCCACGCCCCCTGCGCCTAAAAAAACTCCCTATAGACAGTAGATCGTGGTGAAGTGCCAGGATGCAAGGCGCGTGCAGTGGGACCTTAGCCTAAGGCCAGGTCCACAGTGCCTTTGCCGGTGCGCGGCCATGACGTCACACGCGTGAAGCGGTGCGTTTTACGGCCATGGTAGACGCACCGTCGGTGGGTGTGTCTAGAGGCGTGCCAGTGACGTCACGGAGCTGGTTCGCCCTCATTGGGCGAACCGCTCATGTGACCTGTCTGTTGTGCCGAGAAATCAGTTTTAACTGATTTCTCGCGCGATGCGCGCCCCACCCGCTGTTGAGCGCACACTCACGCGCCGTATGGACGCGATCACTGCCTTAAGGCAATCTGATCGCGCCACATGTGGACGCCTCAGCGCGGTCTGCAGCAGCATAGCCTCAGCCTTAGTGTCTATGCCACATCTAAAGAGACGTTGACGTGGTTGATGCTACTTTCTTAGATAAGTCACAATCCAGCCAGTGCTAGAGGTGTGACTGATACATTAAAGGTGACAAAAAAATGACATTATAAAAGGGGGAACGGCTGCTGCAAAGACGTGTTTAAAATTACTCTGTCCCCTAAACCAGGGGCGCTCAACTCCAGTCCTCAAGGGCCACCAACAGGTCAGGTTTTTCAGGATATCCCAGCTTCAGCACAGGTGGCTCAATCAGTGGCACAGTCAAATCTGAGCCACAGATTGAGCCACCTGTGCTGAAGCAGGGATATCCTGAAAACCTGACCTGTTGAGGGGTCTTGAGGACTGGAGTTGAGCGCCACTGCCCTACACAATATGCCGTTAGACCGTCTTTCCGCTGCGAGGGAAGATTTAACATCCATTCAAACTGCTCTTTTCCGCTGTATTGAAAGCAGCCCCGAGAACACCATCTTCGGATTCCTGCGAGGGCGTCTGTGTCACTGAGTGAGGCTCACTTCCCCTAGCCAAGGCAGGAAGCCAAAGTTCCCCGTGGCAACACAGGATGGGGAGGACAGAGACAGGAGCTGCGTGGCGCGGGGCGGGTTCCAGGGCTGTTTCCATGGATACCGCATGCAGCTGCAGGGCAGAGGGAGACATAGGGGGGGGGGACAGGGACTTTAACTGCAGCCGGGGGGATATGTATTAAGGAATCATTACAGGAGAGGGAACGGTCATCGACGTGTGTGTGTGTGTGTGTGTGTGTGTGTGTGCACGGAGTGGCTGGCAGGGCGGAAACGGGGGGGGGGGGGAGACATTTATCAAAGTCTCCTGTCTGCAAAACTGCTGACAAGAAATAGCATGAAAGTGGGTTTTTAATGTGTCCGGAGACTATGAGGGTTATCCATTAAATTGGGATGTTGCTGAACCCATTACATAGAAACGAAGTGGTGGTGAGTATTTATTCATCCGATTCGGTCCAACACCGCACCACCTCGAACCTTGCGTTGGGCCGAGACGTCGGATGAATAAATACCACTATTTTGGAGGGTTGCACTTTCCTCTTTATGTCTATGGGATTTCCCCGTTGAGTTTCAGCACTGCAGGTATTGTTCTTTTGTGGGTGCACGTATACTGTACCTTCAGATATTCTGTGCTGATCTCGTTACACTCATAACCCCTTATGTATCTAGGGAAAAAACTGGTGCAATCATGGAGCAAAACAACCCCGCACCAGATATATAAATCAAAATATGGAAAGCAGTATGGGGATATTCGTGCTACCGTTTGCCCCCATTTTTCCTTAACACATAAGGGGTTAATGTTACGTGTCAACGTCTGGCTGCAAAAACCAAAGCAGAAATACTACGCTGCAGTGATCCAAGCAAAAACAATCACTTTTAAAAGCAAACAAAAGCTTTGAACAGAATTTTGGACAATTAATCTGGTGTTGTTTTGTTGCCGCTGGGAGATTTTGATACATAAATCCCTGACCGTGTTTCCTTGATAAATCTGGTACTGTTTCTTTTAGCCCTGTGGGGGGTCGCGTGGATAAGTTAGTAGAAGATCACAGGGACCGCACAACACAGGCCAGTAAGGATAAGACAGGAAAGGAAGCTGCAGAGAGCCATTGTATTGTTCTTGATGTCACCGACGTCCCACAAGAAGTATTAAAGTCAGGGGAAGTTAACAGGAGAATGAGGAGCGATAACCGGTGTCACTATTCAGGCCCAGAGGTCGGTTATTGACCAAGGGTAACACCCTGGGAGGTGCTAACGGTATCCCCGAAGCTCACTAACGCAGCGTTAAGTGCTATTTCCGTCCGGAACGGGCCGTTAGTGATAATGATATCCAAAATAGGTGTTCCCTCTAACAACAAAGCATGTCCAGAGCTGTTATAGTTAACACAGGGATGTAACAAGGCGTTAGTTGGGTCATACAGGGAGACATAGTCCCACAAACACACCTTTATACAGTACGTTAGGCCTTGGGACCCGCGCCTCCGGGGGCCCCGCGCTCCCTCCTCTTGGCGCCGGAATCCAACTTCCACCTGACCAGAGAGGGGAGCTGGAGAAGGGAGCGCGAGACCCACCCCCGCCCCTCCTTCGGCCCCCCTCCTCCCCCATCCTCCAGCTCCCCCCTCTGGTCGGAAGGATTCCGGGCGCCGACACGAGGAGGGAGCGCGGGGCCTCTGGACCGGCAGAAGCGAGGTGAGTGTGTGTGTGCTCTGTGAGTGGGTTCTTACCTTTACCAGAGTGGCCCGACTCCAGTAGCATCGCTTTGCCATGGTGACCAACGCCAAACGATGCCGCAATGCTGCCAGCGTGCCGCCTTGGGCCCGGCAAACCCTAAGGCCGGCCCTTGCTCGTCTTGGCCTAAGCCCGGCCCTGCGGTTAGGGGCTCCCAACTCCAGTCCTCAACACCCCCCCCCCAACAGGTCAGATTTTCAGGATATCCCTGCTCCAGCACAGGTGACTCGGGCTCTGTGCTGAAGCTGGGATATCCTTAAAACCTGACCTGTTGGGGGGGTCTTGAGGACTGTAGCTGAGAATCCCTGCAATACATGGAGCGATACCTGTTCACAAAAAGAAGCGCAGCTGCTAATTCTGTCTCTCGTTATTTCAGGCCAGCGTGAGGCAGCGCTAACGTAACACGGCGTTAAGGTGCGAGGCACGCCGCAGCCGTTGTTTTTGCATATAATTAGCTTTGTGAATAAATGCCCATTAAGGATTATGATAACGTCCCGTTGTTAGCAGGGTGTTACTGGGCCTTGGTGGACCCCAGCTTCCGCTCCCTATGTTGCAACGCTCCAATGTTCTGTTCTTCTATGCATTATTTTAAGAGTGTAAAACATGGCGGACATTTGGCACCCCGGGGTGGCCGAGGGGGGTATAGTATTTTTGGTGCATAAATGAGAAAACTAACATAAAGTGCTGAATATTTTTTAGGGATTTTAATTTTTTTGAAGGGTGAAAAAAACCCAAAAACATTTAACCGCTTGGTGATCAGAGGCGCTTACAACTCATTGCCGCGGCTGGCTCCTCCAACTGCCAAGGGGTTAATGAATCTGGTTCTGTGTCAGTGAGCGCAGCACCCTGTCCTGGCCGGCTGCCTATCCCTGCAATGTCAGGAAGACTCGCTTCCCCTTTGTGTGCAGGAAAGCCTTCCCCCGGAAGCAGCTTGCAGGATGCTGGTGTGTGCCGAGGGAAAGGGAGTCTGTGGGAACGGAAGCCAGAAGCCTGGGCAATGCGTCGCCTGGTGAGCTGTAAGACTCTGGCGCGTCTCTGCACAGAGAGACAAGTGTGAGGTCACTGAGCAGTCATCACTTCACTGTCTGTACCGAGACCGTCATTATATAGATGTGTGTGTGTGTGTGTGTGTGTGTGTGTGTATATATATATATATATATATATATAGCAAATGGAAATATTACTGTATGCTCATTTGCATGTCTTAGGCAGGTCTGCAACCCCGCCTTTCACCATTATCACCCAGCACTTCCACTGCAGCAAGGGATTCTGGGAAATGACATGCAAAGCAGCACACAGTGCCACCTTTTGCTTCAAATCCATTTTGACATGGACACCTATAAGCTTATGCTTGCTCTATATATTATATGCACAGGGTGCATCATGAATATTAGAAGTTTGCATGATTGAGCCACCTGTGCTGAAGTTGGGCTATCCTGAAAACCTGACCTGTTGGAGGTGGGGGTAGGGGGGGGGAGAGCTTGAGCACTATCATGGGACACTAACCTGTGCATTTGCCTCTCCGCTTGTCACTGGCCCCGGAGAACTGACACACAATGTCAGTGTGCTTCAGTCCTGTGATAAAGTGCCGGGTAATAGCCATGTGACATTAGCCTGGGAATAATGTGGCCAGTCACTGCTGCTGGTGGCTCTCACTAGGACACTTTCTTTGCTAGAATAAACCATCTCACGCATAAAAAAAGGTGCATTTTATTTTTGTTTAAAAATCGTACAACAAAGAGTGAGTATGCAGGTCATTAATTAAAAAGACAGAGACTCCGTAACTTGCATAATGCCTTTTTTTCCCCGTATCTTCACTAGACAAAGAGTTATTTTAACAGGTGAAGGGAGCAAATTACTCACTTCCTAAATGTACAAGAGTTCAAGGTAAAATTAACCGAGAAAAACAGGTGGTCCTTTAAAAATCGCAGCGTTCAGCAGCTCTTGGCTACTACATCAGTCCGGAAACGTGTTGCAGAATCTTCACAGGAAATGTAAAAACAAGGAAAACGTAACAGCACAAATCCGAATTCTGCTGCCCCCCAGGTGAATCAGCTTGTTATTTCTGGGCTTCACTGGGAGTGAATGATCTGGCTGTTCTGTCACGCCCTGCTGGTCACCTCTCTCAATGATAACGCAGGTTTAACACACTGCTGTCATTTACATCTCAGCTCGTTCGCTTTCTGAGCCCGCAGCATTTTGTCATATCTATCCACTCTGCCGGGCGAGTGCTAGTTTGCTAATTTACAAACGCATCTTTTCTTCTTTTTTTTTTTGTTTCACTGTAATCTTGTATTAAAGCTGCAGTTCAGGCAATATCCTGCATGTGTGTTTTTTTTAATAAATCAGTTCTGTAGTGAGAAAAAATACTTTTAGCATTTTCTGTTTTAAAACCAACAACTTTGAAAGACCAATTTTCATGTATTCTATTTTAACAAGCATGCTAGTTCCTATAGCAACGATTTACATTCCCCATATTTAAAGATGTCGCCAAACTTTGCCGATCAATAGACGGAGAACGAATTGACCGGCAGCTATGCAGTTCTTTAGGTAATTAGAGATTGCCCACATGAAATTATTGAAGTAAAAAAATAAATTAAAAAAAAAAAGACTGAACTGCAGCTTTAAACAGTTGCTCGCTGGGGCAGATTTTATTAGGGTCTCGGAATGGCTTCGCGCGCGTGAACAGGTGTGAACGGCCCATTGGCTTAAATCGAAACCGACGCCTGATTGGGTGCGTTTATCCATACCGGACCATTTAGGAATAACCGCCACTATGTTAATTTGCAATATCTGGACCATTAAGAGCAGAATCATCTCTCATTGAAAAGGTTGCAGGGGGAAATGTAACACTATTTTACTAGCCACAGCTGGTTGGAACAAGATTTAGAAACTGGGAAGTTGCAAACTTTTTTTTTTCTTCCCAGGGAAAGATTTGTTATGCTAAAAATAATGGGAAAGCCTGGATCTTTAGTTCAAGCTTTCGTCTTTGGTTCACGCCCGTTATAACAGGGGTTCGACTTATATTTATAGTAAAGATACGCGGGAACAAATCAAATAATACTTTGCCCACGTGTGTCCATGTGCCGGTAATATGAGCTGGCTTTCCGCTTCCACATTCAGGGTGAAGCTGTTGGGTCCTCCTGGTGAACGGGTGCCTGATTTGGAAGAGTTGGTGTCTCTGACCAGCTTTTCTCTTTTTGTACAGACCATCACAATGGGTACTTATTTAACCTTTACATAACTATGGATACATTGATGACACTTCACTATCGCAGCACAATCATAATCCAACCACAGCCTCTTTTGGAACAGCCCCCCATTTAGAATAAGTGCTATGCAGTCCAATGGCTTTGGTGGAACTAACTTTATGATATAACGTGTCGATAACCAATGTTTCATGTGAAAATCCTGTTTTACAAAATACTTTGAGGCATCTCAGGGGACTGATTTCTGGGCTGTTTGGGTTCTGTATTGTCCTACTAGTTATACTTAGCCAGAGAATGGCAAAATAAAAACAAATATTCCAACCTGAGTAACCTCTACATGCATCTCTGACTGAATAAATACTTTGTATCCCATCCCACAATCATATCTGTATGTAAACTGGCAGCCATCAAGTGTACACAGCTGTGTTGTCTGTGACGGACGAGACATGGCAGTATTTCTGATAAAAGCAGAGTATTTTGGACCTTCTGGGCATACGTAACAGTGACCAGCGGTAATCCTGGCCCTGCACTGCAGAGCTGCAAAGTTGTGTAATACCAAGCGCTTTACATCAATGTAAATTTCCCAAACGGCATGTTTAACCACAAGCGCTCCCTCGCCCTCTTGGAGAGGGGTCTTTAAATACCAGAAGAAATCCTGAGTTCCGTTTTCTGGGACCGGTTATAACTCCGGTCCTGAAAGGAGTCAAATCGTAAAAAAAAAAAAAAAAAAAAAGACAGGACAAACGGTTTCCAGAGAAGCACAGTCAAAGTCCAAAAGTGAAGCGAGTAAAATATCAGAATAGAAATGCTGTACAAATGTCGAGAGACATACATGGCTTTGTATATGTTCACGTCCCAGCCCAGACTGGTCTGAATCATCCTGTCTAATGATGCTGCTCTTCTATAATCCCGGCAGGAATCTATCCTGGCACATTCTGCTCTTCACATTCTCAATCTTATGGATTCCACGCACAGAATTGCTTATTCCAGTCGAGCAAAACAAGGGATTCCTGGCCGTGATCCATTAAAAAACAAAAAAACAAAAAAAAGAACGAGCACGTTATGTTCCTGATTTGAGTTTTTATTCCCAATCGTGTATACTTTATATTTAGAGTAGCTAGCACCTCTGTTCTGAAATTCAGCAATAAATAAGACAGAATTAATCTGCTCATAGAATAATATGAATCCACTTGCCGCTGGAAGGTCTAGCAAAACGTACTGGCTGATGTTCTTACGTCAAGGCTGTGAGGTTCTGGCCCAAACAAGCTGTAACAAGTTGACTCTGTTGTAAGGTTATCTTTCGGTCTGAATGCTTTGGTGGTTCTAATGCTCTCTTGCCAACTGCACACCCCCCTGCAAGGATGAGATGCATCTAACTTCCCTAAACAACTGGGGAGTTGTGCAATGAATGCCAGCCGCATCCAGCAGTAATCGCAATGTGCAACGCGTGTTGGATCTACCAAACCATAAGCTTCCGGCTCGTTCTTCCAAACATATTCCAGCCTGTAAACATCTTACAGTGATTTGAACTGCACATGCGGAGATTCTGGGGGAGGACTTGCAAATTAGCACGTGTCCCTTTTTGGCTTCGCATTCACAACAGGAGCACCAACATCATTAGCCTGTTGCATTGAACAAAGCATATATAATGCTCCCCTATGTTCCAGCTGTTTAGACTAGCCAAGGAATGCTCAAAGTGAGAATCTGAAAGAAAGCCCCATTCCCTACGTGGAGTCCAAAGAGTCCAGCTCAAAGACGTCGTCACTGGCAGGGCTGGTGAAGAATGAGTGGTGGCCAGGTGGCCGATTGTCATCGGGGCTGCTGAGGCCCAGGCTCTTCTCGAAGTCCAGCAACTGGCCCATGAAGTTGAAATTGGGGGAGATGTTAGTCTTCTTGCGCTTGACGAAGTCATAGGCATCATTCAGGGAGAGATTGAGCTTCTGCATGAGGTAGGCGACGGTGACAGTGACGGATCGGCTGATGCCAGCCAGACAGTGCACAAGTACCCCACAGTTATGGGAAGCTGCCTCATCTGGAGAGGAAACAGGAACATCCAATGTTACTATCACTGTATATAAAGCCCTTCATTCTACAGGAGCCACTCAAGAGCCTGCCAGAGAAAATCCATAGCTTTGCTGCTAGAGACATTCCATAGCTTTTATGGATAACTCTTTCCTTGCGGGAGACTTTAGCTTTACTGTAAACATTTTGAACTTATAGAGACTGTTCACAGTTCTGCTGTTTAACCCCTTCCTATAAGCCATAGATACTTTTTCTTCCTCCTCCTCCATAAGACTATGGTGCTGGCCACTGCGGAAGTCAACGGACCATTTGGTCTAACCTAGTATCGGCGGTCCTCATGACCAATAATATGTTTTACAAGCTGCTGTACAGCAGATATGACATTACTGTGTTACTTTTTGTACACCCCACTACTCCCGTGGCACCGTCCTCTCAGAGGGTCACGGAATAACTGTAAAGTCGCTTATAGAAGTAAAAGATTGGGAGGACAATATGCGCACATTCTTATGAGAAATTACGATGTATCAATATAATCTGATATCCCGATGCCCATAGATGGATACTCATATGCCTGTCTCATAACCCAGCGAGCTGCGTGTCCTCCACCGCAGAGAGGAACGAGGTAAAAATAGCTCTCTAGACAAAGGCAGTAAGTGGCAGACAAAGGAGGAGGAGGGACATCCATTAAGGTAACCTTATCCGGGAGGCAGTAAGAAGCCAGACTGAAGGTCAAACTCAAAGACATGCACACACACAATCATGTCCTTAAGATGCCCAGAAAGATACACATCAGAGATATTTACCCCTAAATCTCTATTGCCACCTCTGTGTGATGCCTAAATACGATGCGATGGACTCATGTAGCAGTTTATGTTCAGAGTAAACTGTTTCATTATCCCCCATTAAAATTGAACATAGCAATCTAATGACGACGAGTATCTCTGCATTCCTCTTGTACCCAGTTCTCTCTTTCCTTCCAGAAAATATAACTTACACTACCCCCCAAACAACCCACATATGCAATGTAGAATTGATGCACGACCACCCATCACTGCTGCCCTTTAACCCCTAGTAACGCCCAACAGGCGAGCCTGTCTGTAGTAGCGGGTACATGCTTGGGTTTTGAGGGGTTAAATAACTGGAGTAGACCTTAGTAGGGGAAACAAGCCAAAACAGCTAATGTAAGAATATGTGGGATGGAGCCTGTCAAAGGAATACACATTTTCATAATCAAACTCCAAAAATAAAACGATTATTTAATAATAAAAAATATGGCTGTACTCACCAATAAACTCAATAGCTTCTGGGAAGAACTGGGACAGATTCTGGCTCCAGTGGTCAGAGATGGGGATCTGCTTGTAGTGGAACTCTCCATCCTTCTCGAAGATGTTCGGTAGGTTTGGGGTGACGTTTAGGATGTAACGGATTCCTAGCTTGGCCAACGTGTCCATGTTCCCAGAATCCCTTGCGCTGCCAAGGTATAGGTGAGGCAGGATTTGCACAGGGAAGGATGGGGGCTGGTTGCGTGGGCTCATGCCTTCCGAATCCATCCCACTCAGAGGCTCCCGGTCAAGGTCCGACTCAACATCAGAGCAATCAGAGGCGATGCACAGGCCCCCCAGTCCCAGCACAGGTGTCGGGGGCAGTGGTGAGCTACTGGCACAGCTGGTGGAGTCCAGATTGGTTTCACAATGGTGAGGGAATTCAGCTAGAAACTTACTGAAACCACCTGTGAGGGAAAGGTAAAATAGCTTTACAAAGCACAGTATCTAACGCCAACGTAGGAAATCTCCTGTAGTCGCTGCTTGAGGTTGGAATGCAATATATGAAGCAGTTAGCTGGAGCTGTTAGGGGCAAAGTTACAGAGAATGGCTATATGAAGCACCAGGAAGAGTTAGAGGCAGAGATACATGCAACCGTATGAGGGGTTAAGGAGCAGCTACAGGTAGCAATTATATGCAGCTGTAAGAGATGTGTGCTGAGGTATGCAAATGGAGACTGTTTTAGGGTGAAATTATATCTTGGCTTTATTGAGCCTGGATAACAGGCAAAACATACAAAAAGCAACAAAATAACAAACCCCTATCCCTTTGTAAGGGCTAACTTACATCCCCAGACCCTATCTGCAGGACTGGAGGGATATTCCCATTACCAGCCTATCACCCCAAAGTCTCAGGGGGTACCTTAAGCAGGTGTCCCTCCGTGTCAGTCTCTGGCAGGGTCCTGGGTCCTCTGTGTCCAGGAAATATAGGTCTGTGGGTGTCTTGATCTCAGCACAGCCTTTGTGCTCATGACAGTGTCTGTGTGCAGGCTTCTCTGCTCTCCTTCTGTCAGCCCAAATGTGAGCTAAGGAATCTCTCTCCTGATTCCAACAGGAGGCTGTGCTTAGAGCTCTAATGTGGCCAGGTGGAGTCAAGTTAATTGCCTGTCTGCAATTAACCAGCTCCGTGCTGGATTTAGAGGCAGTTTCTCTCAAACAGTGATTAGTCCCTGTTACAGCAGTAATGTGAGGGGTTAGGGAGCAGCTATAGGTAGCAATTATATGCAGTAATGAGAGGGATTAGGGAGACATTCAAAAGAGCAGTTATATGGAACAATAGGTTTGGGGGGAGTTATACGGGGAACACGGAGCTAGGGGGAGTTATAGGTAGAGGTTATATGGAGCAACAGGAGGTGTTAGGGAGAAGTTGTTAAGAGGGGAATCACAGCCCGAACATTCTCTAATGTAGGACCCAACTAAAACTGCACCAATTGTAGCCATCTTCATAGCTGTGCATAAATACAAAAAAATAAATATATATATAGAGAGAAACTTGATAAAGGGTCATTGTGACCTGAAACGTCGCTGCTGTTACCGTTTCCTGCTGCCAATCTGATGGGATAAATGTGAGTTTTTTTATGCGTTTGAATATACCTGCGCTGTGGACTGTTTTGTTTTCTATGGAACTACTTGGTGGATGGGTGACACTTCCTAGTCCGACGTGCACCTCTTCTGGCAACTATTCTTACATGGGCATTCCTGTGTTTTCTACAGCCTGAAGCAAGGGCGTAGCTATAGCCCGGGCTCTTGGGGGCCCCGCTCTCTCTCCCCCCCCCCTGTTGGCGGCCCATCTGTCTCTCTTCTGATAGAGATAGGCTTGGGCGGGTAGGAAGAGAGCGGAGGATGCCGGCTGCTGAGTGCGGAGCTGATCACAGAACGGAGGGAGCAGGGAGGAAGGAGCAGGGAGGAGGGAGCAGGGAGGAGGGAGCAGGGAGGAAGGAGCAGGGAGGAAGGAGCAGGGAGGAGGGAGCAGGGAGGAAGGAGCAGGGAGGAAGGAGCAGGGAGGAGGGTTGTCTGGCTGCTTAACCACTTCTGGGCAGCAGGTGGCGCTGCAGAACTCTCCATAGCTGCTCCTCTCTACATCTCCTGGTTCCTTGTGTGTGTCGGTAAGTGGGTGTGTGTGTGTTGGTAAGTGTATGTGTATATATATGTGTGTGTGTATGTGTGTCTGTGTTGGTAAGTGTGTATGTATATGTGTCTGTGTTGGTAAGTGTGTGTGTGTATGTATGTATATGTCTGTGTTGCTAAGTGTGTGTGTGTCTGTGTTGGTAAGTGTGTGTGTGTGTGTGTGTGTGTGTGTGTGTGTGTGTGTGTATGCCTGTGTGTGTGTGTGTGTGTGTGTGTGTGTCTGTATTGGTAAATGTGTGTGTGTTTATGAGTGTGTGTTGGTAAATGTGTGTATTTGTAATGCATATGTGTGTTTCATGCATTATGTGCATGTATATATTGTATATTTAGTGGGTTTTTTATATGTTGAATATAAATGTGTATTTGCATATGGTGTGTGTGTGTTTTACACTAATGTTGCATGTTTGGTAGGTGTGTATATAGTGTAGTGTTTGTGTGCATATATGGGAGGGGATGGAGGAGAGAGAATGGGGGAGGGAGGAGAGAGAGGATGGGGGGAAGCGAGGAGAGAGAGGATTGGGGAGGGAAGAGAGAGGATAGGGGGAAGGGAGAAGAGAGGATGGGGGGAAGGGAGGAGAGAGGATGGGGGGAAGGGAGGAGAATGGGGGGAAGGGAGGAGAGAGGATGGGGGGAAGGGAGGAGAGAGGTTGGGGGGAGGATGGGGAGGAGGTGGGAGGAAGGGGGGTGAGAAGAGAGAGGATGGTGGGGAGGCAGGAGAGGATGGGGGGAAGGAGGAGAGAGGATGGGGGAAGGAGAGAGGATGGGGGGAGGGAGAGAGTGAGGATGGGGGAGGGCGATAGTGAGGATGGGGGGTGGGAGAAAGTGAGGATGGGTGGTTGGAGAGAGGGGGGAGGGAGAGTGAGGATGGGGGGGCGGAGAGCGTGAGGATGGGGGCAGGGAGAGAGTGTGGATGGGTGATTGGAGAGTGAGGATGGGGGAGGGAGAGAGTCAGGATGAGGGAGGGAGTGAAGTGAGGGGGAGAGAGTGAGGATGAGGGGGAGAGAGTGAGGATGAGGGGGAGAGAGTGAGGATGGGGGGGCGGGGGGAGTGAGGATGATGGAGGAAGCAAAAAAAAAAGAAAGGGGGGGGGGGTGTAGGCGGACGCCCACAGAGGTATGCAAGGGAGTCTGGTTATAGTGAAATTAAATAAGGCTTTTATTGCGCCTGTTTCCTTAACAGGAAACCATCCAAACAAGGGGTAAACAAAGCTTCTATTCACTTTGGAGTATTTCTAGTGAAATACTACTGTATGCAGTCCACACTCCCTTTAGATAAGCATGTCTCCCAAACATAGAGCATGAAATAAGCAGATATATAAAGTCTCATAAATTAAAGTCTTATCTGTTCCTTGTGGTTTGAAGGGAAAATCTTCTCTGTTCCTGCGTTGCTACCTTTCCTCAGGTTTTGTCAGCATTCAGGTTTAGAAGTTTCCCCTGTGTCATGAAAGCAGCTCTGCTGTTTCTTCTGGCAGGGCTCAAGACAAGTTGTGAGAGTCAAGGACAAACTCTCTGCTCTGTCTCCAAGTTCAGCTCAGGTGTGAGCAAAGGAGTCTCTCTTCCTGTCTCAAAAGACAGGCTTTTCTAAGCAATCTAATCAGGCAGGTGGTGTTTGTTAATTGACTACCAGCAGTTAACCACTACACTGCTGGATTAGAGGCACATTACCTGAACAGGGATAACTCCCCTGTTACAGGGGGGCATGTGTCCCAGTTTTTTTACATTTGAAATCTGGTCACCCTAAGGAGAGGGAGATCTGATGATGAGGAGGGGGGAGAGCTGATGAGGAGGGGTGGGAGAGCAGATTATGATGATGGAGATGAGATGGTGGAGAGAGATGATGAGGGGACAGAGGGGAGGAAGGAGGTGGAGCGAGGAGGGGAGATGAGGAGTAGTAGGGGGAGAGATTATGAAGAGAAAGGGGCGAGATGATGATGGGGAGAGATGATGATGACGAGGAGGGATGGGGAGAGATGAATAGGGATGACGAGATAGAGGATGGGGGGGAGGGAGAAAAAATTGCAGTCAGTATTAATATTAATGGGGCCCTGAAATTTCTTTTGCCCGGGGGCCCGCAAATGTCTAGCTACGCCACTGGCCTGAAGTAAGGGGTTCTCACCCAATACCCAGTAATCTTTTTCTGAAGCAGTTTCCATTTGTTTCTTTGTGTGTGTGTGTGTGTGTGTGTGTGTGTGTGTGTGTGTGTGTGTGTGTATGTGTGTAATATATATATAGAAACGTGAGAAAAACGCTCTGGTTTCATGACATCGCATTCTCTACAAGACGGAGTACAAAAGTCAGATCCGATCTCTAGTCATGAGGAGCAATAAGTGAAATGTTAATAGTTTCCTCCAGTTCTCCTATTAATAGAAAACGTGCTAATGAAAGCGCTGGTAACGGCCTTAAGCAGTTGGCAGGAAAGATTTCTTAATGACTTTGTGTCTGCTGGATATTTCCCTTTGTCTTGCTATTTTAATTTCATTCATATTGCTTCTCGTAGAATAAGTCTGAACTCCTTAAGCCACAATTTACTGTAACAACCACTCGTACCTCCTTTCCCGCGTGGCATTTCCATGGAACCCGTCCCTAACCAGACATCTTCAAAGCAGCGCGGTGCAAGCACTTTCCCGACACACACACTTGCAGACCACTGCCGTGTAACCCCCTACCAGAGACCTGCAGAAACGTTTGTCTATTCTTGACATAGCTACTATGTAACAAAAGGGCTGCATTGTCCTATATCGGATTGCATAATGATACCATTGTGGCAGGAGCACAGGTCAGCAGTAATGAGTATCACTGGGCTGTATAGGAGGACTAACCAGAGATGCCCACTAAGGCTGCTTACCCTGTAGGTAGTAGGCCGGACAGCCTTCCTTCCGGAGCTTGTGGAGCAGAGTCACAAGCACTGGTTCCTGCTCCTCAGCCTGGCTCCCAACGCGCCCTGGCAGGATGGCCGTGCACTCATCATATAGAAGGACCGCTCCCCTCGCTGCTGGTGGGGAGCCCGGGAGCAGCGAGTGAGCGGTCAGGTTCCCCTTGCGTAGCCGTCGTAGCATCAGGCCAGGAAGTGCCACGTGCAGCGCTTTCTCCACGCGCGAAGAGTCGTAGAGCTCCCGGCTGCGACAGTCCAGAACGCGCACGCCCTGGGCATGAGAGTCCAGCTCCTCCCGCAGCCAGGACGTGGATTTACACAGGGACTCCATCCGTCGGGTTCCAACACGGACCAAGTCAGCTAAATAGGGGGGCCCCCCCCCTTTTTGTGAGGCCTGACAGGCCCAGGGCAATCTCTTATTTCTTGGTTTGCTGGTTCAGGGCATCTCTCTGGAGAACAGGAGAGGGGGCAGAGAACAGTGAGGACCATTTTGAAGAACAAAAATGATGATTAGATAACAGAGAATTAGCAAAAAAAATGGGATTTGAAATAAAATGGAAAAACAGGGCAGATTTCCCCACATGTGAGTGTGGGAGAGTAAGCCAAACGCTATACAAATGCACTGAACAGTGCCAGGTATTTGGGAGCTTGGCATGTAACAGTAGTATTGGGGCTATCAGAGTCTTCTTCTATACCATGCTGACTTGCCACTCGCACTTAGGGAACGTAGAGCTGAGTAACGCGAGAGAGAGAGAGCAAAGTCCTACTAGCCGTACGAGAGGAGAGCAGATTCATTGTACGTTGTAATACAATTTAGCGAACCAACATTGAAGTCATTTACTGATTAATTTATAGTGTACCGAGCTTTTGAAACCTCATATGTTTCTTCTTTAAATGCACTAATGTTGGTTGTTCCGCTAAGGTTTCACTACCTCAAATGAATGTGCGACAGAGCAGAAGGGTGGTAAGTTTAACACGTGTTCACTCCTACTCACATGAATGGGAGCTGAGGATTTGCAGTAACACACCCTTCTGTGGATCAGGGCCTAAGAGTCATTTGGATTACACAAAGTATTTTGCCTGTAATTAGTGAGCCACGGGATCGGTGTACATGGGACTGGAGAGGGAGGAAGCAAATACACGTATGATAATGGCATGTTCCCAGTTCTGCATCTGGGGCCTTCATTTTCTTCTAACTTTCTTCTCAGTCAAATACATCAGAGGTCAGAGGTGTCGTTAATCTCTCCGGCTAACAGATGTGTGTCGGAAAAAACAGACTCTCACATTAATCTTTGCGGCAGGTAAAGGTACGCCGCCACGAAGCGCTGTGCGGCAGGTAAAGGTACGTCGCCACGAAGCGCTTTGCGCAGGTAAAGGTACGCCCCCACGAAGCGCTTTGCGGCAGGTAAAGGTACGCCCCCACGAAGCGCTTTGCGCAGGTAAAGATACGCCCCCACGAAGCGCTTTGCGGCAGGTAAAGGTACGCCGCCACGAAGCGCTTTGCGGCAGGTAAAGGTACGTCGCCACGAAGCGCTTTGCGGCAGGTAAAGGTACGCCCCCACGAAGCGCTTTGCGCAGGTAAAGATACGCCCCCACGAAGCGCTTTGCGGCAGGTAAAGGTACGCCCCCACGAAGCGCTTTGCGGCAGGTAAAGGTACGCCCCCACGAAGCGCTGTGCGGCAGGTAAAGGTACGCCCCCACGAAGCGCTTTGCGGCAGGTAAAGGTACGCCACCACGAAGCGCTTTGCGGCAGGTAAAGGTACGCCCCCACGAAGCGCTTTGCGCAGGTAAAGGTACGCCCCCACGAAGCGCTTTGCGGCAGGTAAAGGTACGTCGCCACGAAGCGCTTTGCGGCAGGTAAAGGTACGCCCCCACGAAGCGCTGTGCGGCAGGTAAAGGTACGTCGCCACGAAGCGCTTTGCGGCAGGTAAAGGTACGCCCCCACGAAGCGCTTTGCGCAGGTAAAGGTACGTCGCCACGAAGCGCTTTGCGCAGGTAAAGGTACGTCGCCACGAAGCGCTTTGCGCAGGTAAAGGTACGTCGCCACGAAGCGCTTTGCGGCAGGTAAAGGTACGTCGCCACGAAGCGCTTTGCGGCAGGTAAAGGTACGTCGCCACGAAGCGCTTTGCGGCAGGTAAAGGTACGCCCCCACGAAGCGCTTTGCAGCAGGTAAAGGTACGTCGCCACGAAGCGCTTTGCGGCAGGTAAAGGTACGCCCCCACGAAGCGCTGTGCGGCAGGTAAAGGTACGTCGCCACGAAGCGCTTTGCGGCAGGTAAAGGTACGTCGCCACGAAGCGCTTTGCGGCAGGTAAAGGTACGCCCCCACGAAGCGCTTTGCGGCAGGTAAAGGTACGTCGCCACGAAGCGCTGTGCGGCAGGTAAAGGTACGTCGCCACAAAGCGCTTTGCGGCAGGTAAAGGTACGTCGCCACGAAGCGCTGTGCGGCAGGTAAAGGTACGCCGCCACGAAGCGCTTTGCGGCAGGTAAAGATACGCCGCCACGAAGCGCTTTGCGGCAGGTAAAGGTACGTCGCCACGAAGCGCTTTGCGGCAGGTAAAGGTACGTCGCCACGAAGCGCTTTGCGGCAGGTAAAGGTACGCCGCCACGAAGCGCTTTGCGGGAGGTAAAGGTACGTCGCCACGAAGCGCTTTGCGGCAGGTAAAGGTACGTCGCCACGAAGCGCTGTGCGGCAGGTAAAGGTACGCCGCCACGAAGCGCTTTGCGCAGGTAAAGGTACGTCGCCACGAAGCGCTTTGCTGCAGGTAAAGGTACGCCGCCACGAAGCGCTTTGCGGCAGGTAAAGGTACGCCCCCACGAAGCGGTTTGCGGCAGGTAAAGGTACGTCGCCACGAAGCGCTGTGCGGCAGGTAAAGGTACGTCGCCACGAAGCGCTTTGCGGCAGGTAAAGGTACGTCGCCACGAAGCGCTTTGCGGCAGGTAAAGGTACGTCGCCACGCAGCGCTGTGCGGCAGGTAAAGGTACGTCGCCACGAAGCGCTTTGCGCAGGTAAAGGTACGCCGCCACGAAGCGCTGTGCGGCAGGTAAAGGTACGTCGCCACGAAGCGCTTTGCGGCAGGTAAAGGTACGTCGCCACGCAGCGCTGTGCGGCAGGTAAAGGTACGTCGCCACGAAGCGCTTTGCGCAGGTAAAGGTACGCCGCCACGAAGCGCTGTGCGGCAGGTAAAGGTACGTCCCCACGAAGCGCTTTGCGGCAGGTAAAGGTACGTCCCCACGAAGCGCTTTGCGCAGGTAAAGGTACGCCCCCACGAAGCGCTTTGCGGCAGGTAAAGGTACGTCCCCACGAAGCGCTTTGCGCAGGTAAAGGTACGCCCCCACGAAGCGCTTTGCGGCAGGTAAAGGTACGTCGCCACGAAGCGCTGTGCGGCAGGTAAAGGTACGCCCCCACGAAGCGCTGTGCGGCAGGTAAAGGTACGTCCCCACGAAGCGCTTTGCGCAGGTAAAGGTACGTCGCCACGAAGCGCTTTGCGCAGGTAAAGGTACGTCGCCACGAAGCGCTGTGCGGCAGGTAAAGGTACGCCCCCACGAAGCGCTTTGCGGGAGGTAAAGGTACGCCGCCACGAAGCGCTTTGCGCAGGTAAAGGTACGCCGCCACGAAGCGCTTTGCGGCAGGTAAAGGTACGTCGCCACGAAGCGCTTTGCGGCAGGTAAAGGTACGCCGCCACGAAGCGCTTTGCGGCAGGTAAAGGTACGTCGCCACGAAGCGCTTTGCGGGAGGTAAAGGTACGTCGCCACGAAGCGCTTTGCGGCAGGTAAAGGTACGTCGCCACGAAGCGCTTTGCGGCAGGTAAAGGTACGCCGCCACGAAGCGCTTTGCGGCAGGTAAAGGTACGCTGCCACGAAGCACTGTGCGGCAGGTAAAGGTACGTCGCCACGAAGCGCTTTGCTGCAGGTAAAGGTACGTCGCCACGAAGCGCTTTGCGCAGGTAAAGGTACGTCGCCACGAAGCGCTTTGCGCAGGTAAAGGTACGTCGCCACGAAGCGCTGTGCGGCAGGTAAAGGTACGCCTCCACGAAGCGCTTTGCTGCAGGTAAAGGTACGTCGCCACGAAGCGCTTTGCGCAGGTAAAGGTACGTCGCCACGAAACGCTTTGCGGCAGGTAAAGGTACGCTGCCACGAAGCGCTGTGCGGCAGGTAAAGGTACGCCTCCACGAAGCGCTTTGCGGCAGGTAAAGGTACGTCGCCACGAAGCGCTTTGCGCAGGTAAAGGTACGCCGCCACGAAGCGCTTTGCGGCAGGTAAAGGTACGTCGCCACGAAGCGCTTTGCGGCAGGTAAAGATACGCCGCCACGAAGCGCTTTGCGGCAGGTAAAGGTACGTCGCCACGAAGCGCTTTGCGGTAGGTAAAGATACGCCGCTACGAAGCGCTTTGCGCAGGTAAAGGTACGCCGCCACGAAGCGCTTTGCGGCAGGTAAAGGTACGCCGCCACGAAGCGCTTTGCGGCAGGTAAAGGTACGCCGCCACGAAGCGCTTTGCGGCAGGTAAAGGTACGTCGCCACGAAGCGCTTTGCGGCAGGTAAAGATACGCCGCCACGAAGCGCTTTGCTGCAGGTAAAGGTACGCCGCCACGAAGCGCTTTGCGGCAGGTAAAGGTACGCCCCCACGAAGCGCTGTGCGGCAGGTAAAGGTACGCCCCCACGAAGCGCTGTGCGGCAGGTAAAGGTACGCCGCCACGAAGCGCTTTGCGGCAGGTAAAGGTACGCCGCCACGAAGCGCTTTGCGGCAGGTAAAGGTACGCCGCCACGAAGCGTTTTGCTGCAGATAAAGGTACGCCGCCACGAAGCGCTTTGCGGCAGGTAAAGGTACGTCGCCACGAAGCGCTTTGCGGCAGGTAAAGGTACGCCCCCACGAAGCGCTTTGCGGCAGGTAAAGGTACGCCGCCACGAAGCGCTTTGCGGCAGGTAAAGGTACGCCGCCACGAAGCGGTTTGCGGCAGGTAAAGGTACGCCCCCACGAAGCGCTGTGCGGCAGGTAAAGGTACGTCGCCACGAAGCGCTTTGCGGTAGGTAAAGATACGCCGCCACGAAGCGCTTTGCGGCAGGTAAAGGTACGTCGCCACGAAGCGCTTTGCGGCAGGTAAAGGTACGTCGCCACGAAGCGCTTTGCGGTAGGTAAAGATACGCCGCCACGAAGCGCTGTGCGGCAGGTAAAGGTACGCCCCCACGAAGCGCTTTGCGGCAGGTAAAGGTACGCCGCCACGAAGCGCTTTGCGCAGGTAAAGGTACGTCGCCACGAAGCGCTTTGCTGCAGGTAAAGGTACGCCACCACGAAGCGCTGTGCGGCAGGTAAAGGTACGTCCCCACGAAGCGCTTTGCGGGAGGTAAAGGTACGTCGCCACGAAGCGCTTTGCGGCAGGTAAAGGTACGTCGCCACGAAGCGCTTTGCGGCAGGTAAAGGTACGCCCCCACGAAGCGCTTTGCGGCAGGTAAAGGTACGCCCCCACGAAGCGCTGTGCGGCAGGTAAAGGTACGCCCCCACGAAGCGCTGTGCGGCAGGTAAAGGTACGCCGCCACGAAGCGCTTTGCGGCAGGTAAAGGTACGCCGCCACGAAGCGCTTTGCGGCAGGTAAAGGTACGCCGCCACGAAGCGTTTTGCTGCAGATAAAGGTACGCCGCCACGAAGCGCTTTGCGGCAGGTAAAGGTACGTCGCCACGAAGCGCTTTGCGGCAGGTAAAGGTACGCCCCCACGAAGCGCTTTGCGGCAGGTAAAGGTACGCCGCCACGAAGCGCTTTGCGGCAGGTAAAGGTACGCCGCCACGAAGCGGTTTGCGGCAGGTAAAGGTACGCCCCCACGAAGCGCTGTGCGGCAGGTAAAGGTACGTCGCCACGAAGCGCTTTGCGGTAGGTAAAGATACGCCGCCACGAAGCGCTTTGCGGCAGGTAAAGGTACGTCGCCACGAAGCGCTTTGCGGCAGGTAAAGGTACGTCGCCACGAAGCGCTTTGCGGTAGGTAAAGATACGCCGCCACGAAGCGCTGTGCGGCAGGTAAAGGTACGCCCCCACGAAGCGCTTTGCGGCAGGTAAAGGTACGCCGCCACGAAGCGCTTTGCGCAGGTAAAGGTACGTCGCCACGAAGCGCTTTGCTGCAGGTAAAGGTACGCCACCACGAAGCGCTTTGCGGCAGGTAAAGGTACGCCCCCAAGAAGCGCTTTGCGGCAGGTAAAGGTACGCCGCCACGAAGCGCTTTGCGGTAGGTAAAGGTACGCCCCCACGAACCGCTTTGCGGCAGGTAAAGGTACGTCGCCACGAAGCGCTTTGCGGCAGGTAAAGGTACGTCGCCACGAAACGCTTTGCGGCAGGTAAAGGTACGTCCCCACGAAGCGCTTTGCGGCAGGTAAAGGTACGTCGCCACGAAGCGCTGTGCGGCAGGTAAAGGTACGCCCCCACGAAGCGCTGTGCGGCAGGTAAAGGTACGCCACCACGAAGCGCTTTGCGGCAGGTAAAGGTACGTCGCCACGAAACGCTTTGCGGCAGGTAAAGGTACGCCCCCACGAAGCGCTTTGCGGCACGTAAAGGTACGCCCCCACGAAGCGCTTTGCGCAGGTAAAGGTACGTCGCCACGAAGCGCTGTGTGGCAGGTAAAGGTACGCCGCCACGAAGCGCTTTGCACCAGGTAAAGGTACGCCCCCACGAAGCGCTTTGCGCAGGTAAAGGTACGCCCCCACGAAGCGCTTTGCGGCAGGTAAAGGTACGCCGCCATGAAGCGCTTTGCGGCAGGTAAAGGTACGCCGCCACGAAGCGCTTTGCGGCAGGTAAAGGTACGCCGCCACGAAGCGCTTTGCACCAGGTAAAGGTACGCCCCCACGAAGCGCTTTGCGCAGGTAAAGGTACGCCCCCACGAAGCGCTTTGCGCAGGTAAAGGTACGTCGCCACGAAGCGCTTTGCTGCAGGTAAAGGTACGCCCCCACGAAGCGCTGTGCGGCAGGTAAAGGTACGTCGCCACGAAGCGCTTTGCGCAGGTAAAGGTACGCCGCCACGAAGCGCTTTGCGCAGGTAAAGGTACGCCCCCACGAAGCGCTTTGCGGCAGGTAAAGGTACGCCCCCACGAAGCGCTTTGCGCAGGTAAAGGTACGCCCCCACGAAGCGCTTTGCGGTAGGTAAAGATACGCCACCACGAAGCGCTTTGCGCAGGTAAAGGTACGTCGCCACGAAGCGCTTTGCGGTAGGTAAAGATACGCCACCACGAAGCGCTGTGCGGCAGGTAAAGGTACGCCACCACGAAGCGCTGTGCGGCAGGTAAAGGTACGCCCCCACGAAGCGCTTTGCGGCAGGTAAAGATACGCCCCCACGAAGCGCTTTGCGGCAGGTAAAGGTACGTCGCCACGAAGCGCTTTGCTGCAGGTAAAGGTACGTCGCCACGAAGCGCTTTGCGGCAGGTAAAGGTACGCCGCCACGAAGCGCTTTGCGGCAGGTAAAGATACGCCCCCACGAAGCGCTTTGCGGCAGGTAAAGGTACGCCGCCACGAAGCGCTTTGCGGCAGGTAAAGGTACGCCGCCACGAAGCGCTTTGCGGCAGGTAAAGATACGCCCCCACGAAGCGCTTTGCTGCAGGTAAAGGTACGCCACCACGAAGCGCTTTGCGGCAGGTAAAGGTACGCCACCACGAAGCGCTTTGCGGCAGGTAAAGATACGCCCCCACGAAGCGCTTTGCGGCAGGTAAAGGTACGTCGCCACGAAGCGCTTTGCAGCAGGTAAAGGTACGTCGCCACGAAGCGCTTTGCGGCAGGTAAAGGTACGTCGCCACGAAGCGCTTTGCGGCAGGTAAAGGTACGCCGCCACAAAGCGCTTTGCGGCAGGTAAAGGTACGTCCCCACGAAGCGCTTTGCGCCAGGTAAAGGTACGTCGCCACGAAGCGCTTTGCGGCAGGTAAAGGTACGCCCCCACGAAGCGCTTTGCGGCAGGTAAAGGTACGCCGCCACGAAGCGCTTTGCGGCAGGTAAAGGTACGCCCCCACGAAGCGCTTTGCTGCAGGTAAAGGTACGCCGCCACGAAGCGCTTTGCGGCAGGTAAAGGTACGTCCCCACAAAGCGCTTTGCGCCAGGTAAAGGTACGCTGCCACGAAGCGCTTTGCTGCAGGTAAAGGTACGCTGCCACGAAGCGCTGTGCGGTAGGTAAAGGTACGCCCCCACGAAGCGCTTTGCGCAGGTAAAGGTACGCCCCCACGAAGCGCTGTGCGGCAGGTAAAGGTACGCTGCCACGAAGCGCTTTGCTGCAGGTAAAGATACGCCCCCACGAAGCGCTTTGCTGCAGGTAAAGGTACGTCGCCACGAAGCGCTTTGCGCCAGGTAAAGGTACGCTGCCACGAAGCGCTTTGCGCCAGGTAAAGGTACGTCGCCACGAAGCGCTGTGCGGCAGGTAAAGGTACGTCGCCACGAAGCGCTTTGCTGCAGGTAAAGGTACGTCACCACGAAGCGCTTTGCTGCAGGTAAAGGTACGTCGCCACGAAGCGCTTTGCGCAGGTAAAGGTACGTCGCCACGAAGCGCTTTGCGGCAGGTAAAGGTACGCCCCCACGAAGCGCTTTGCGGCAGGTAAAGGTACGTCGCCACGAAGCGCTTTGCGGCAGGTAAAGGTACGCCCCCACGAAGCGCTTTGCGGCGGGTAATGGTACGTCGCCACAAAGCGGCGTGATAGGTCCGGCCTATTCATCTCTGTCTGATTGTGTTTTTTTTCTTCCTGTCACCAATTAACAATCCTTTACCAGCAGCTTTACATGTCATTCTGACGCATGTCCTGGGACAGCGAGATAACACTGATGTAAATATTACGACGACACACAGGTGACAAACAGAGGAGGGCAATGTATTATCAGCAGACCACAGATTCAGGTGGTGCCTCCTAAATCACTCGAGTCTGTTCCCGTGATGAAGTGATATTGGCCTCATGAAATGCGTCAGTAGACAAAGTCTGACCGGCTGACCGGCTGTCCCTCTGCATTGTAACAGCTTGCTGTATAAATGTTGTACAAATAGAATGCTACAATGTTTGTTACGTAATTAATGTGGACATGCGAGACATATGAAATCGTGGCTTATTTCTACATGTTTTTTTTTTAGCGGTTTCTGATGGGTCAGAATGCCAGAAATTGCTCTAAAATGTAAATACGTTTTATATACTGTACATCAGACACACATTACAGTACCTTTAATGCATTTGTATACCCCGCCAGCGATGGAGGGATGGACAAGGACTGCAGGACTATATATAATTATTCACACACACACTTGTAAGCAAATACACACACACACACACACTATATATATATATATATATATTTAATATATAATATACACACATACACAGTACAGAAGCACCCATAGTGAAAGTTGGTTTATTGGGTCCAACGTTTTGGTTGGACCCAATAAACCAGTTTTCAGAATGTGTGCCTGCCCTCTTTAGTTGTCTGTTATATGAGTCCTGGGTATGCTTAGTTAGCACACTGTACCGTTGCAGTATATATATATACTACACACACGCGCGTAATGTGCGGTATCATAACTACAGATGCTCACCTTGTTTAGCCAAGTGCTTGTTCTCCGTAGGAAACTCTTCTGCAATCAGCAGGTGAAACGCCTCACTGTAAGGAAGTTTGTTTCGCTCCCAGGTTACTGCCGAGTATGCTGCCCATGACTCCTGCTAGAGTCCTGCCTGGGATGTAACTGGGTCTCACTCCATCACTGTGTTGGCCTCTGGCTGTACTGTACCAACGTCTTGCAGTAATCCCATGAAAGAGCGCAGAGGGAAGGTCCTTGTTAGCTCAGCTCGGTAACTGCGACGTCCTTATCAAGATGTCCTGTATGTGAGTGTTCCCTTTCTGCTGTACGCACGTTGGTGTACAACAGTAAAAACAATGTGTGTATACTCTTCATTCAGATGATATTGCTTCTCTTCCTGTGTCTGTCCTACGCCATTGTGTGTGGCCAGCGACCCTGCCCATTTTCGTGTCTGCTCTCTGTAAATTCAGGGAATTCCCTTGTCCAATGTTCTCTTCCCTTTAATCCAGCTGTATCGTGCTGGCTATCCAAAGCCACTCGACATGCCGACTCGCAATTCGGCTAAAAGAGCGGCCCTCCTCTTGATCGTGCGTCTTTGGCAAGTAGTCATCCAGGTGTTTTCCAGTGTGGGGGCGAGATAAAAACAATGAAGAGAGATGCCTTGCGGTTTGTCTCTCTCCTGCCCAGCTCAGAGAGTTTAGGGGTGTTACTGCATTCACACGGATCGAAGTGCTGGGTATCCTAGGGACCTGGAATGGGGAAAGCAGACAGAGTTGGAAAGACGATGCCTGCATGTGGGAAATAACTGACGAACTGGTGGGAGAGGCTCTCACTGCCCGTTTTCCTGGAAATCCACCCCCGACTTCCTCCCCTCCTCCCCCCCCCCCCCCCCCAACCCCTCACATGTGCTGCTAGTAGGTTTCCTCTGGACAGGACCTCAGCATGGAGGAGAATATAACACAAATCCTTCCATGTGCTGAGTTTAAGCTACTTCAAACCATCATAAGAGAAGGGTATCCCACCTCCATCCTGTTACATATGGGGGGAGAAACTTCTCACAATATGTATGGAGCTGTGCAGAACTTTGCATCAAGTTTGCAGACACCGTAATTATGTATAGTATTACAGGGATCCAATTAACACATTTCAGTATTTATTGCTCTTCTTTGCTCTTTTAATTTGAATACATCAACGGCTCTAATACAGAATGAACACAGTCTCCAGGAAAGTGCAGCCGATGAAACGTGGAATTGTAAATGACAAAATATTGTTTATGGGGCTGAAAGAATGAATGGAGATGGCTTCTTACAGAGCACCCCGAGAGTGTTAGGGTATGTACATACAAGACCTCTCCGATGTGTGTGCACACATCAATTGCCTCTGTAATATTTGTACACATCTTTAATGTAATATTGCTTTCAATGACACTAACATTTGTATTTACTTTCCTGCTTCCTGTATTTACTTAACTTCAGGTGGACAGTTATAATAAGGAGGGGCCGAGATCATTACCAAACTGTTAGGATTGTTATAAAACCCCACTGGAGGCATTTACCATTGGTAATGAATGATGACAAGTCTATAAATGTAACCCCTTTCTGTGCTGCAGGGCAGTGAAGGGGTTACAGGCTTTTTATGTCTTTTCGGAGTCAGATAAATCCATTCTGCACACCCTCTCTTTTCTGCAGAGAGGGGGGTTCACACATTCTATCTGCCCCCTCTACATTCCAACACTGTACTGTATATAAGAACAACATGATGGTCCAGCTGAACTGTACCTTTCAGACAGCTCAAAGTATGAGCTACAGATCCACTCTGAGAGCCATGTTGGGTCACACCCACTCACCATACAAAAGATTACTTCCAACAATGTTATTGAAGATCAGTCATTATTGCAGCTACCAACCCACAATGTCTGATGCCCTCCAAGAACCAATGGCGAAAACCTATTTGCCAAAGCACTCCTCTGCGAGCTGCAGAAGTGCGCACCGCATCTTCCGTAGCTGGACATGTGCAGTGGAGATCGGTGAAACATGTGCACGCTGTTTTGTAAGGCGCAAATCTTGGACATTCACAACTTTACAAGTAATTAAAGAAAATAACATTCAAATGCCCAACTTGGGGGTGACAATCCATTCCCACATTTGGACTTTTTGTTTCTTTGTTGGCGGGTTTGTCAACTTTCTCATCATTTATGAAATACCCGTCAAAATCTGACAACGTTGTGATTTCCTAAAAAAAAAAAATATGGGCACAAAACATAACACGTGTTTTGTGTGAATTTATCAGTACATTTGCATCAACATTCACAAAATAAACAGGAAAAACAAGACATATCTCTAGTGCACTGCACAGTATATCCGTAACGGTATATACAGTGCAGGAGGTGGTAATACAATGCAGGAGCACACAAGGGGTTACAGCAGCTATGGGTTAATTAACAGAGGGGCGCTCAACTCCAGTCCTCAAGCCCCCCCAACAAGTCAGGCTTTATGGCTATCTCAGCTTCAGCACAGGTGCCTCAATCAGTTACTGCTTCAGTCTTTGACTGAGCCACTGATTGAGTCACCTGTGCTGAAGCTGGGATATTCTGAAAACCTGACATGTTGGGGGGGGGGGGGGGGGTGGGGGGGAATTGAGGACTGGAGTTGAGCTCTTGAGGGTTAATGCCCCCGAATAGTTGTTACCTTCAAGTCAATTAGAGTTTACAGCATTTTGGGACAGCCAACTCGCACAGGAGCTTGATGAATCTGGGGGGGGGTACACAGTACAATTAAATACTCAGTACTCCAGGTTTAATCAGTTACGATAATACTTGATCCAAAGAGATTACAATTTGGGTTTCAGTACGATTCTTCGGGGTTATGTACAAGGCATAATAAATGCCCTTTATTGCCATAAACACGACTCTTGTATCCTGCGTCTCTCAGCATCAATGTACCAAATCGTTCATCTGGTACTTTGCCCTGTGTGGGTCAGTTTCCGGCTCAGGGAGTGTCCACTCGAGAAGTTAGGGAAGAGTTACATGATTGATACAATTTATAATGGGATGTATCCAATTTGGCCTCACTTTTTTCCTCTTCTTTGCGGGCCTCAAAACTCCCCCACATACCCCTCTCTCTAACAACTTGCATTTGACCCAGGCAAAAAAAAAAAAGAAAATCCATGTGCACTGCTGTGTATCTATGGGGGATTTTTCGGAAGCTTGGTACACAGACCTAAATACACTCTGTCGTGACTTTGACAAGTACAGAATGGTCTCTACACAGCCTCAGATCACTGTGTGTAACTCATCATGTGAATTCAATCTTTTCGTATCAATACCACCTCGTGACAGAGCACAGACAACCACACTGTCCCTGCAGCTGCATGACATTTTTGTTTTAACAATGACACTTCTTTCAGCCTTATTTAAAGCTTCGTAGCTGGAGGCCACTCTGGTAGAAGAAAAAAAAAAGGGAGAGAGTAGAATGAAGCAGTTTTGATGTGGCGTAGTCCTGCACGGCGATGTTCTGCAGGACACTCTGGCAGCCAAGGGAAGCAAGGGCTGGGAGAAACACTGAAACACACACAAATCTCTCTCCCCTTTCCTGGATGTGTAATTGCAGGTTTCCTGGAACAGCTTATGCGTGATTTCCAGGCGCTGGCCTAAGGAAAGGCCTTGGCAAACAGAACCTGCAGTGACTCGTTAGGGGCCGAGAGATGTTTTGAGATGAGGAGGCATGATCGTATTCCTGAACACGCCTGCACATGCAGCAGCACACAGCTGCAGGGATCCACATCAGGTCCCTCGCCATTAACTCTCCTTGTGCCAAACGGCGCAGCAATGCATTGTAGGAATTTAAAAAGGTTTAAAGGTGCAGCCCCACGTGGTGACCTGTAGCTGTAATTGCAATAAACAGCCATGCGACGCATTCTCCACCATTCTTCCTGTATCATTTAGGAAACGGTTTCGTTTACTAGCTCTGCACACTGAAGCCCGAAACCATAAAGGGAAACGGTCCAAGAGCAATTATCAGAGAATTTACAATACGCGCTGCTGTTGGGAAGCGCCAGTTAAGAGCAAGGAGAACGTGGAGCAAAAGCAGCAGCGTTCACTGAGGAGTTAATAAGCAGCTTTCAGAAAAACACAATGGCGGACAGCTTTAATAAGCCAGAGAGAAATTGCATTTACATCAAAATGTCTCCAAATCAGAGAAGTATCAATTGGTGAGGCTTATACCAGGGCCAGCCTTACCTATGGCGGGGCCCAAGGCGGCATACTGGCAGCAGGACCCCTCATCCTGCAGCGTCATGACATCATGTCGAAACGTGACATCACGTTGTCATGGAAACCCATCACGTCGCCATGACAACATGACCCTGCAGAAGGAAGGCCCCTACGCATAAGGCAAGACCCCCACTACGCATGCGTGCGCGCACACCCACCCTCCGATGCCCCGACCTTGGGGTGAGCGGCGGTGCGGTCCTGCGCCGGTTTGAGGACTCCCCAGCTCTCCCCTCTCCTGTTGGGCGGAATTTGGATCCCGGCACCGACAGGAGGAGGGAGCCCGGGACCCCCCGAAGGCGCGAGGTAGCCCACCTTTCCCTAGGGCTGGCCCTGCAAGTTGTAACCAACATAAAAAAGTGAGAGTAAATTAAATGTTTAGAATATAGTGCTGTCAATGAACAGTCCTTTATGTTTTAACTGCGACATATGAAGTTAATTTGGTGTTTTAAAGTCCAACTAAGTGATGTACAGTATGCAAGATGTGCAATACAGTGCAAGCATTCAGGCATGTTTAGCCTTGTCTAGATATTTGATGTTTGACGCCAGATGTGTTTCACAGCTCTTCAAACCCAGGCCCAAAAGCCTAATTAAACAATACACGCTGCTTTCGTTATGCGCTAATTAAGGGATCATACGAAAATGAGGTAAGGATGCTACAGTGATGCAGAGATCTTACAAAACATTCATATTTAAAAGGCTCTGCACACATGCCATTGTTATATTTAAGGTTTAGCTTGGCTGGATACTCGGTCTCACTCAGGGTGTATAATGTCTACAGCAGGCACTTTAGATGTGCCTCCGATTCCTCAAACAGCCCAGAATACTTTATTAAGACACAGTGAGGCAGCCTGCTTTCAATTTCTCTTTTAAACAGATGGATTTTGCTGGTTTAACCGTGAAGTTGCTGGTTTCTCTTTCCCAAGATGTTCTCTTCTTTCCTAACTCCTACTACAATCCCCTTTTTTTTTTTTTTTTTTTTAAGCCTGAACTTCTGGGATACAAAAAGTATGCTCTTAAATATGAAAATAAAAACTCTAATCTTATCACTGTACCCAGAATCACCATCCTTAAAGCCGCTCTCCCTTTATTCTTGTTTTAATTGAACGGGGGGTTGGATGGCAGTGGACCACAGACCGCCAACCTCTGTGGACCCCCACGCCCCCTCCAGTTCACAAGATCCTCGTAGTTTTTGTGTGCCGTTTCTGGCACATATAGATGGCCGGGGCATTACTAACAGAAAGCTGCGACGTCATATCACGACAGCTCTGTATTGCTTGCCGGAGCAAGGCTTGACCCCGACAGCCATTTTGTATCCCCTGCGCTAGTATTCGGCGATTGCCTTGGCGTCATAGCACCCCATCCCGATTCCAGTAATAGAAAAATAAAACAAACCGGTGTGTACTGCGTCTTTCACATTCCAACTGCCAAGTATCGCCGGAGGTGTTACCAAATGAAGGAAGAAACAAAACAGATGCATTTTGTTTCAAGAGGTTGTGAAATGCTACTTCTGTACTGCAACGTGGTCATAAAGGTAAAGAAAATACAAGAGCAGGGTGCTATTTTGATACGCTGTGATTTTAAAACGCCGGTTCCCTGTGCATGTGCTCAACGTAGGAAAATCAGCGAAGTCACTTGCCTTCCGCAAACACCCCTCAAATTCCATTCAATGGTATCTCCGCGGCATCATATCCCTTCACAAAGTCCCCATTATACCATCAGCCTGGGAGCAAAAACAGTGTGTGGAGCCTGCTCAGGGAATCAAAGGCTTTACAGAGCATACAAAAATGTGCTGCTCGCCTCCGTACAGAAGAGAGGGAGAGAGAAGGGGAGAAGGAAAGAGCTGGGGAGAGAAATAAAGGACGGAGTTGGCCAGAAGAGGAGAGAGTGCGGGGTAAGAGACAGGCGGGAGAAGGTGACAATGCAAAGGAGAGATGACAAGACAGAGAAGGTGGTCTGGTCTCCCCCAAAGGCTCTCCAGTTGGAGCCTAAATCTTATCCACGCTGGGAAAAGCCCTTCCAGTCCTCGCTTGATCAACTCCGCCAGCCATACAAGGAAAAGGGAAACGGATGTTTAGCATCATCACAGCGGCGCTGAGCTATAATGTATTCTAATGGTAGCTGGCGTAGAACTTGCAGTACAACTTCCAGAGAAAGTGGCAGCACAGGAGGAGCGTTGGTCCTTCCCGCTGCGTGGTTTAGTTATTTGCTGTCGGAATTCTGCGCATAAAACATATTAAGCGAATACCTCCAAACAGTTCAACGTGCTGGGGGGGCTTTCTGGCTTTGACATCGATTTGTTTGCATTTGCCTGTGTTGTACTTGTAAAGCATACACAAAAAACAACAACTTTTCATGCGTGCTGGAATCCCAGATAGTTAAAATGTTTTATCCTTACACTACTTGGATAATCCAGCGCATAACAAAGCAGTGCATTCCTCTCCACAGTTGATGGGTTACAAAAAGGAGGGTAGGCGAATATGGGACCCTAATTACTAACAGCACATCTGCTGTAAGACCTTAGGCTCTGCTTGATCTGTGCCTTTTATCCCCTCTTCCCTAACTCACGAGGGGTTGTGTTGATCCCATGCATTGTATTTCATTCCTTTGCTGTACGTGACTCCCCCTAGTCCTGCTCTGGCCCTAATTCCTCCACCCTTTTAGTGAAGAGGAGGGGTGGGGGGGGGGGGCTTCCTTTCGTTTCCCCTGAGACCATCGCCCACTCCTGTTGCCAACAGCTATTCCCAGCATTCAACCGACTTACCTGGAAACCTTTCGCAAAGTGTACACATATCCCTGGTTGTGGATGCAGAAGGGTGGCAGACAGGACCTGCCTCTATCTCTCTCTCCTCTTTGCACGCTGGCAAGCAGGCAAGACTTTTAATGATTTCCAGCTCAGCTTGGCGGCTGCATTTCCTCTCTTACAAAAAGCAAACCCCTGTTCCTCCCTCCTCCTCCTCTCTTTCCATCATTCCCCAGCATCTCCTCCCAGTACACGTGCGGGCTGTGTACAACCTGCAGTACCGCCTGCTCCTCTCCAGTGGCTGATGTGGGATTCGGGGAGGAGTTGGACAGCACCAGGGGCCCGAGTTGATGTCAGGTTACAGAGGAAAGTGGGGGCCGAGGGGGGGGGGGGGGGGGGGGGGGGATTTCTGAGTCATTTTCACGACTGAGCCTGTGTAATGATCATCTTCAGGCATGAGCCAGAATTAACTCCCGCAGTGCTGCAATGGGCTGAAACTAGTCAGGGGTAAAGCTGGCTAATTGGGAACCCCAAGCAACAATACATGAGGATCCTTTACTCATCCCTCAGTACTGAGGGGGGCGTGGGGGGTGGGGGGTGGGGACTAGTAATACATTATTGGGCATGCGTGGCCGCGCTTATAGTGCCGGCAACGGTGACGTCAGGCTACGGTCGCTGCAAAAATCAAATTGAGATGACTTCCAGCGATCGCGACCAAGGCGTCGCGCTTACTATAAGCGCACGCGACGGCGGCAATGCATTTGTTTTGACGCGACGTTGCGTCGCTGGCACTATAAGCGCAGCCATAGATTGTAAACTTTTAAGGGCCGGCACTCCTTTCTCCAAGTCTTTGCTTTATTTGATCCACTTACCCTACTTTGTACCATATTTCCATAAAGTATGTTTTATTTAGACGATGTGCACTATAACATGTAAAAATACCCAAACACTTAGATAAGCGTCTCCATCACTAACTCATTTATATACTGATCACATGCCCTGCCATTACCGAAGAGACGTGTATAATAGTTGCATTTGCAGATTATAATCTTGCTGCGGTGCAGCCATTGTTACCTTTTGTATCGGTACACATAGTAATATATCTTTATTATCCTCTCTCGTCCCCAATCCACTCAGAATATATTGGTGTTTTACAAATAAAAGTTAATGGCCAGAATGATACAATCTCTCTGCATAATTAAAGGGATTCGTATAATATTCTGGATCCTTGTTTTCACTGATTGCAAAAAAATCTTTGATTCAATTATTCACAAGGCACAGCAAGCATGATTCACTCTCAATCTTTGTCTAAAATAATAATAATACTGTACAAAAATAGATGCAGTGAATTGGCCTTGGTTGGACTGTGTGCAGTGATTTGTTTTGCTGTAACTTGCAGTCCAGATGTGATCGCAGCCCCTGCTTTGTCAGCTGTTAAAGATCACGGCAGTCTTGGATTACGTTTTCTGCCAGTTTCATACATGCTTTTTTTCCAGCCCAGACCTGGAAAGGTCTTATGGAGAAAGTTTTCGGCAAGATAAGACCTAAAACAATGCCAACTAATAATATTCGGCATTTGTATCATAAGCGGCCTACCTTACGCACAGATGTACGCTGGATAATATTTATTCAAAGCCCCTTCATACATTGAACATTCCAGCAAAATGACCCTTTCATCTTCCACAATGTAACATTACTCTTTTTTCTTAATGCTCGTTGACTATAGCCCTTCCATCGCTGAAAAGGGTCCGAATGATAAAATAATTTTCCCCTTCAAAAACATTTCCGTGTCTCATCTGGTTCGTTCGGCCTCGCTAGAACTTCAATTAAAAATGAACCACAAAAAAAAAATATGTTTCAAACAAACACAGTCACCATATTCCGCCCCACAAAGTTTTCTGGAGATACTTAAAGTCGTACAATCAACAGCTCAGGCAAACCACCTCAATCCTTTACTATGAACACCGTGGTAATCTGCAAAGCACAGTTGTGACCCACAGGGCAGCCATCTTTAAGAATTCCAGTTGTTCTCTCATACTGTAGGCGGCAAAGCTTCTTGAAACAGGGACACAGTGAAAGAGCCCAGGGCTTTTTGTGTTGCCTCTAGTTTTGGGGGCGATATGCTGTCAGGGTTCCACCACAGAGGAGGCTGCATGAAGCCTCCAAAGTAGAACTCTATACCACTCCAGACGTGAAAATCAGCACAACACAAAGTATAGGTATCTTTTTTTTTTATTTCAAACATTTTTATTGTTTTCTGACAGGGGTACATTCACATCACATGGTTGTTTATAGACAGTAAACTTAATTAACATATACATTTAAAAGTGAACAACCCGAAGCATCTCAAGGTTGATTGATCGAGAAGAGGCGATCTGCCCCTAGTATTTTGTAACCTCCTATGCATTTAGATTCTACTATGTAGATCCCGTCCGGGAGAATTAACAGTTTTAGGAGGATCTTAGATCAAACCCCTTATATTAGTACTGTAAAGGATAGGCAGAGAGAGAGAGGGGGAGAAGAGAGAAGAACAGAAGAAGGGGGGAGAGAGGGGATAGGAACGGGGAGAGCTAAGGGAAGGGGTGTAGTTGTCCTCCCCTCCACCTTGTCAAAAGACCCTGAGTAGACATGAACTCCCCCTTAGAGGGGTTAGTGGTCTAATGCAGAGTCCAACTGAAGCATCCATATTATCTTTAATGTAGATATTTTCAGTGTGTCTTGAATGATGGGAGGAATGAGTCTCCAAACTACTGGTTTTTGTTAACAGAGAGAACTTACAGAAAGTGATGTTAGGATCACTTTCTGTAAGTTCTCTCTTAACAAAAATCAGTAGTTTGGAGACTGTTCCTGTAACATAGGGGTTTGTAGTTGTCAGGGAATGAGCGTGAGGAAAACACGCATGCTTATACAGAAGTTTGCACGTACTGTCATCCGCACACGGTCTGAGGATTTACAGAGCTGCACTTTGATTTCATCTGCCATCTTGTACAATTAGATGATCAGTACTTAGCTTAAAAAAAAAAACCTGGATGTCGGGGTAGGATCGTTCAATTGTTCTGACGGACGAAAATACGTTTCTTTGCTTTGTTCATTTCTTGAGTGTGGAAAGAAAGTTTGTTGATGATGTTTAGGTTACGTGAACAAGAGGGATCCCTTAATTCCTTCAGTTCTCCAACACGGGAAGCAGAGGGTTAAACAGAACCTCAGTCAGAGCTTCGAATTACTCTGCAGAAAAGAAGGTCAGAAAGTCTAACTGCAAACAGCACAACACCAGGAATACAGTATCTGCCACACAATGGTTTCATTAAGGGAATAATTAGGGCCTCATACCCAACAAGGAAAGCAATGAAGCGCGTTAGATGCAGAGATCTGAGCTGTACAGAAAAGAATTTCCTAGAAAATTCACAATGGTGTCCACTTATAAACCTTTTATATGTAACTTCCTTCTCAGGCACAGAACAAGAAGGGAGGCCATACCACTGAAGTATTGTGACCAGGCTGAAAAGGGAACCAGAGAATCTAGTGTTCTGTAAAATGTGGATAAAGGGAGAAATATATATCTGGAGCCCACAGAGTGGGTCTGCATGTTAAAGGGAAGGATAAACAGATGACCTCATCGCTGGCAGAGAATCGTCTGTCTTCCATTCCCGAGCTGCAGAGTTTCAGACTATTTCAGGGCTCTGTCTTCTCTCCCACTCTCATGTTCGGTTTACTGCATCCATTTTGCGACTGCTCTTACCCCAGGAATTATATATATATATCTATCCCTGGTTACCAGCAGGAAATTTAAGTCGTGGCCTGAAGTACATCCAGCAGTGAGCATCTGGTTTTCTTGCTATACTTCCTCCTATACAAGAAACAGCGGAATGTAGAGATTTCACTTCCTGTTTCTTGAATTCGCTCTGACTTGTCACGTTATTTTCTTCAAGTGAATAGAGGGTATTAGATCAGTGGTTCCCAACTCCAGTTCTCAAGGATGCTCAACAGGCCAAGTTTTAAGGATATCCCGGCTTCAGCACAGGTGGCTCAATCAGTGGCTCGGTCATTTTCACTACACACCCAGTGCTGACGCCGGGATATCCTTTAAGCCGTGGGGGTTCTTGAGGACTGGAGTCGGGAACCACTATGTTAGAGGAACTGGTACAAATGAAACGACTGAATGAACGTGTAAGCATAAGAAAGGCCAATGAGCCCCGCATCCACCAATTAGATGCAGTCACTAGAGTACGACCACAATATCCACTGAACCACAGACCCAGCTGTGTGACTATCTGCCAGTGGTTCTCGTCCTTCTCTTCAGTAACCCCAGTCCACACCTGGTTTCTGTGGCAAACCACACACCATTTTAATTATATGCAAATTAAGTATATTCACCTGTATGTATGCAGGTGCATTGGTAATTCCTAAAACCTGGTGTGGGCGGTTTCCTGAGGAGAAGGTTGGGAACCAGTGGTCTAGAACCGTGGTATGGAGTCCCATGAAAAGCAATGGTGGATTTGCCACTATTTTCCTATAGAAGTTGACAGCCGACAAAGGCCTCTTAGTTTACTTAGTCTTCCCATCAAACTGCAGCCCTACATAATCTCTGCGTGTTTCATACGTTATAATCTAGTTACTGTATGTACCACGAGCAACTACTGCTCGTCAGTAGAATACAAACATGATGTAATGAATCCAAATCAAGCTGTGTGCGGCCCTCAGCAATCACAGTAAAAGAGCAGTTTCGCCTACTTGGGTTTGTTTTTTACCCCAATATTATACAGGGTGAAAAACAATGGCTTCCCCCTGAGTCAGACACCCCTATTTCCAGCTCTGGGGACCCTCTGGTTCTTGAGGTACTTACCAGTGAAATTACTGGGTTTAAATCTCCGTCAGGGTGAATAAAATGGCTGCCACATCTCAGGCCAATAGGAAGCTACGACATCATAGTTGTTGGCTTCCCATTGGATGGCCATTTAAATCCCCTTTAAAAACAAGGAAGAAATACCAGTAACGTCACTGGTTTAGCTTCCCCGAGCTAAAAATAGTGCGGATCAGCTCTGGAGAAGAGAATCCCCCTCCTCCCCCCCTGTAAAAATGGAGGTTAGTTAGGGTGGATTTCTCCTTTAATATAGAGTTAAGGAACGCAATGGACACAGTTGCTGTCTATAAACAAACCTGTACAATTAAAGCCAGTTGGGGCATGAGTCACAGATTTGTAATAGTCGGTCCAATGCTCCACCTGCATAACTATTTGCACAGCAAGCTTCTGTAGGGCTACCAGCTGAGTGTCCTCTACCTTTCCATAACCGACCCATAACACGGCTTACCATCATGAAGACAGTTTACTGACCTCCTCCGTATGAGACGGTTGGGCAGTACCGGCCTACTTGCTTAGATTGGGGTGTTAAATCCCGATAACCAGCTGCTACATAGAGGCCTCACCCAGCAACCCTTGGCTACTACATGCTACAAGCCTGGTGACTTTTCATTGCTTTTACCTGCTTAAGTGTTGAGGAGGTCTGCAATATGATACAGTACCTCTAAAGCAGGGGTGCTCAACTCTAGCCCTCAAGCACCCCTTCCCCCCCGGTCAGGTTTTCAGGATATCCCTGCTTCAGCACAGGTAGCTCAGGTCTAAGACTGAGACTGAACCCTGTGATTGAGCCACCTGTGCTGAAGCAGGGACTGATTGAGCCACCTGTGCTGAAGCTGGGATATCCTGACATGTTGGGGGGGCTTGAGGACTGGATTTGAGACCCCCTGCTCCAAGGTACCACTTGTGGACAGAAACACTGACCTCACGATATACTTCACCTTGCGATGCACCTACATCTCTGTAGTGCTACAAGAAGGGAATGAATCACTGTAGGAAGCATAAAAAGGCTTGCAGCCACAGAATGTGTGTTGCTTGATAGCACATTCGCACGTATAAATGGCAGAGTAAAAGTTTTAAGACAACTTGTTCAGTGTGCAGCCCACCCGCAGAGCCTGCACCCACTCACTACGACTATTTCATATCACCAGCCATCTGCTGCGCTGATACGGGATAGCAAAGACAAGCTTTTGTTCTGTAGCCATTAAGCGCTTCCTGCTATTATCCAGCCTCGCGTCCGGCCAAGAGCTCTTCAGTTTTTAATCCCCTTTCTCCAGCGAAGGACGGATAAGAGGGCGGAGATGGGGGGGAGGAAGCCAAAATAGGATGTTTTCAAAACAGAGTTCAAGGGCACAGGGAAATAAGCAGGCCCGGCAGGAACCCTCGGAAAGGTTTACTCTGTGTACTAAAGGCTGCGATCAATAGGCTGCAAAACGGTGCAAAAAAACAACAACCCACACCAAAGGTATCAAGAAAGAAAGCTAAGGATTGTTATAGGTGGATGGGAAAAGAGACTTAAGTTCATCGAGTTCAACCTATGTAACATTTAGATTGTGACATTGCTGTTGTTATGCAAAGTTTACAACAGGGAGACTTGCTGACCAGCTTTCTATGAATGTATCAGCCCCAGGGCCCAGTGCAGCCACTTTAGGGAGTATAGGTCAAAGTGGCATTAAAAATTTAGCATCAAAGTGATTTATTGCTGGAAAGTATCATCTCCTCCTAAAGGCGGGGGCAAAGCTTTTTGCATTCCCTTTACAAAAGGTTTGTGTGACGAAAGAAGGGCAAACCCTTTTTCAAAACAGATTAATTTTTCTGTAACCGCACCACAATTATAAATAAAACCCCCACTTAAAACAATGTTTTCTTTGTACAAATCTGATGCTGTTTTTCTTGGTCACACTATTGTACTCATTGTGCGCTAGGAAGTCTTTGATACAGAGCCACTATGCAAATCAAAAACAAGTATTATATATATATATATATGTATATATATGTAAAGGATATGTGCAAATACATACTAGGCTAAGTATTTACAAATGAAAAGATGTTGGCAGCAGACAAAGGCCTCTGAGCTCACCTGGTTTTCAAGGAAGATGAAGAGCAGTTATACCTGCTATAGACCCCAACAGCTCAGAGGGAACAAACCCCTTTAGAAACCCTACTAGCAGCTCTGATTTGTACAAATAGATCTAAGGAACCCTGCTGGCCCTCAGGGGTCAGTATAAGTGATGGGAAACTTCGGTTATTCCAGTAAGAGTCGCTGGGCTGTCTTCTCTTCTCTCTCCTCTTTATTTTTCTTTCTCGGCCTTCACACCATACCTGATGACTCAAGGCCTATTATGATACCCAACCTCAAAGGAAATATCAGGTCACATGACACTCACAGAGACCATTGATTGACTCCAGAGCTGGGACGGCTGCTGTTGATATCTAGACATACAGTTGCTGCCTGGCGCTGATACCCTCTTATCAGAGGCATTTGTGCCTCTAGTTTTGATATAAAAAAAGGTGGGAGGTAAAGTGATCCTCCTCCCTCAATGAAAATGATTATGAGCAATATGAGCAATATGAAATTCTGACGACGTCTATGGGCTCTCTTCTACTTTACTCAACCCCACCAACCTTCCCCTATCACTATACCCAATGCCCCCCCACTATACTCAACCCCACCAACCTTCCCCTATCACTATACTCCCAACGCCCCCCCACTATACTCAACCCCACCAACCTTCCCCTATCACTATACCCAACGCCACCCCACTATACTCAACCCCACCAACCTTCCCCTATCACTATACCCAACGCCCCCCCCACTATACTCAACCCCACCAACCTTTCCTCTATCACTATACCCAACGGCCCCCACTATACTCAACCCCACCAACCTTCCCCTATCACTATACCCAACGCCCCCCCACTATACTCAACCCCACCAACCTTCCCCTATCACTATACTCAACCCCACCAACCTTCCCCTATTACTATACCCAACGCCCCCCCACTATACTCAACCCCACCAACCTTCCCCTATCACTATACCCAACGCCTCCCCACTATACTCAACCCCACCAACCTTCCCCTATCACTATACCCAACGCCCCCACTATACTCAACCCCACCAACCTTCCCCTATCACTATACCCAACGCCCCCCCACTATACTCAACCCCACCAAGCTTCCCCTATCACTATACCCAACGCCCCCCCACTATACTCAACCCCCCCAACCTTCCCCTACCCAATACCCAACGCCCCACCCCACACTATACTCAACCCCACCAACCTTCCCCTATCCCAATACCAAATATCCCCCCACTATACTCAACCCCAACCTTCCCCTATAACTATACCCAACGCCCCCCTCCCACTATACTCAACCCCACCAACCTTCCCCTATCCCAATACCCAACGCCCCCCCACTATACTCATTCCCACCAACCTTCCCCTATCCCAATACCCCCCCACTATACTCAACCCCACCAACCTTCCCTTATCACTATACCCAACACCCCCCCCACTAAAGTTAACATCACCAACCTTCCCCTATCCCTATACCCAACGCCCCCCCACTATACTCAACTCCACCAACCTTCCCCTATCACTATACCCAACGCCCCCCCCACTATACTCAACTCCACCATCCTTCCCCTATCACTATACCCAACGCCCCCCCCACTATACTCAACTCCACCAACCTTAACCTACCACTATACCCAACGCCCTCCCCCACTATACTCAACTCCACCAACCTTCCCCTATCACTATACCCAACGCCCCCCCCCCCACTATACTCAACTCCACCAACCTTCCCCTATCACTATACCCAACGCCCCCCCACTATACTCAACCAAACTAGTTTCTCCCCCACTAATCCTATCCAAAACAACCCCTCTTCCACTATTCTCAAACACATTGGTCTGTACTCCCAAACAATGTCCCTCTCTCCTCTAACCTTCCACCAGCCTCTGACCCCTACTGTACTCAACAAGCGCAGATTCTCTTTCATTGTGCCATTATTTTCTCTTCCTCCATTTTTTCTTGAATCTTCCCTGCAGATGGTAAGCTCCTATGAACACGGGATCTGCTTACCTACCTAATTTTTCCCATTGATTTTCCCATTGCAGTATATCACCCTCCTTTGTCCTGCGCTGTGGTTAGAGCCTTACACGTAAAGGATGATAACGTTGCTCAGCGACCTTGTTGCTGTGCCCGTCTGGGTTTTTATTATCACAGACCCACCAATGTTTCCTGCAGGCTGCGGGCAGATGGGGCTGTTATGATCAGCCCACCTTTCTGGCAGTGACTTTCTGGGATAAGTTTAGAATCACCCAGCAAGCCTTACACCAACAACAACAAAATATATCTTTCAATTCACAGCCAAGCAAGCAGGCAAGTCTGGATGAGCAATGCTTCGTGCACGGTAACCATGCAGCATCTGCAAAACCATGGTAACGGGGAAAGTATTTAGGGAAATATTCTTACCTTGGGCACATTCTCAACACTGCTCTGCTGAGAAGAGGCGGCACAGAGTCAGACACTTACAAAGCTAGGCTAAAAGAGATGTCATTATGTGACAAGGGGGAATAATACAGTTGCAGAAAGCCTTTAATGCAGAGTACCCTGGCATGGTCATTCTACTGCTAGTGACTACTGCAGGCAGATATACACAAGGCTCACTTCTGTTCTATCCATAATCAAGGGTACAACAGCGCCACCTTGTGCCCAGGACCTGATATTACCACCACAGCGACAACCTACTAGAAAGTGTAATATCTCTACATCCTGTTCCACAAACTATGGGGTTTATGCAAATCTGGTGGTTTTACTTTATTTAGGTTTTTGATTTATGCCGAAAACTAGCATCCTCATTTCGGAAACATGCATCATTTGTTTTTCAAACAACTGGGTGAAAAATAAATATCAATCTGGATGCAAAATGTAACACAGATCAGCACTGAGATGCCTGCTGAGATGTATTGTTTCTCTGCCAGTACATCATACAGAACTTTTCAACCCAAAAAATTCACTGCAGATCTATTTGGCCACGTGTCTGAATGGAACACTAATCTATATCTGATAGAAAACGGTGCCTAAAATTCACTGAAAGTGACGCATTCTACCTGGCTCCAAAAACATGGCTTCCTAGTCTCAGGAGGCACGGGTTGTGCCAAGGCCAAGCACTCTGTACACATAAGACTTTATACACAGTAAATCGCACAAAACATGGAGGCACACCGTTTAAGTTGCAAAACCGATTGCTAGGATTTTACTTCATGCTTACCGGTATATCAGACCAAATAACGGTTTGCCGGGGGGCAATTATCTCTGGACGGGGCTGTGTCCCGTAAACGTTATTTGGTCTGCTATAAGCATGAAGTTAAATCCTAGCAATCGTTTTTGCAACTTAAACTGTGTGCCTCCATGTTTTGTGTGATTTACTGTGTTTATGTCCGGAGTTGGAACATTTGGGTGTTGATGGGTTAGTTTGCACCAGGACTTCAATACCGTCTCTCTTTTTTGGTAATTGGTGTGCCGCTACATATATATTATATATATTATACTTGATACCCTTAAACTCCGACTGCACTTATACTACGGAGTCTGTAAGCCTCCCAACATACCACTTAGATTGTAAGCTCTTCGGGGCAGGGTCTCCTTTGCATTAACCTGTTGCGTTTATACGTGTTTGTACTTTATTTTCCTTGTATTATAATGTTGTAAAGCACTCTGTACACTGTTTGCGCTATATAAATAAAATGATACGTACAGATCACATTGGGAATAAAGCCTGCAGGATTGATTATACCAGGAGTGGCCAACTCAAGTCCTCAAGGGCCCCCAACAGGTTAGGTTTTCAGGATATCCCTGCTTCAGCACGGGTGGCTCAGTCAATGACTGCACCCCATGTGCTGAAGCAGGGATATCTTGAAACCTGACCTGTTGGTCGCCCTCGAGGACTGGAGTTGGCCGCCCCTGGATTATACTCTGCACTAACAAGCCATATATATTGAACAAATATTCTTCTTTAACCACAAGCCTAATAAAGGACACGGATGCTAAACGCCTACAAGCCAAATACCGCGGAAGGACCTGGAACCGTCACTCTGTCTACATGAAGGCTGTACGTAATTAAACATAATGCGTTTACAGCAGCGCTTTAAGATTACACCTGAAAGAACGCTGTATTCCGTCTCTATAATCCTGTAATCCATTCTTTAAGCACAACACGGGAAATATGAGCTGTAAACTGTGAATGGTTGGCTTCACGTAAATAAAATATATTATATACATATTATGTATGTAGTAACAGCTAGACCTCAATATTTTAGAGTGTATATTGATGCTGCCCCCCCCGCCCCCTCTTAGGAGTAAAAAACAATGGAATAAAAATAACCCAGTCGCCCACGATGCGCAAAATGCCCATTTTGTACCATTATCTGCACCTCCAGCATCATGGGTGAGGAGCAATATACATTGTAAGATCTCAGGATCGGGCCCCTCAATGCCCTGTTGTATCTGGGCCTGTTTGTTCTCGCCTGTATGTAACTATTTATGCATTATACATCACCCTGTGCCTCTGCAATAATAATAATACACATTGATTAGCTATACCAGGGGTGGCCAACTGCAGTCCTCAACGGCCACCCAACACATTGTGTAATAAAGATATCCCTGCTTCAGCACAGGGGGCTCAGTCCTGTGCTGAAGCCAGCATACCCTTAATACCTGCTGACTGTTGTCTGGCGCTTTGAGGACTGACTTTGATCACCACTCATTGCAAATCGTTATATAAAAATAGGGAGACGAGCGATCCACCCGGGATTCAAACAGAGAGAGGGTTCTCCAGTAAAGAACCGCATGTTTTCAGCTCCCAGGACTCCGGCGTCCCAAGGTACTCATTACCGGTTCTCAAAGGGGGATTTAAATGGTCACCCAATGGAGAAGCTACAACGGATGATGTTGCAGCTTCCTATTGGTCTGAGATTTAGCAGCCATTTTTTTTTGTTTTTTTTCCATGCTTTTCTTTTATTGGGTAGATATACAGTTACATATATACAAGAGTCAGCATTTACATCCCAATACTTTACACCTTTTTCGAGTTTTGTGGAAGAGGGGCAAGGCACCTTGCCCATAAGGAGCACTTCCCAAGAGGGGGAAGCTTAGGATAGTTCCAAAGTGGAGAGAAGAAGGGAGAGGAGAGAAAGGGCGGGGGGGAGGAAAAGAGGGAGGAAAAGAGGGGGGAGGAAAAGAGGGAGGGGGGGGAGGAAAAGAGGGAGGGGGGGGAGGAAAAGAGGGAGGGGGGGGGGTGTAGCCATTTTTGAGGGAGATGTAACTCGGTAACTTCACCAGTATCTGGGATACCTGGTTCCCACCCTGTAAAATAAACGTGGACGGGCGGAATAATATGGGACGCGACGACCAGCAATTCAGATGAAGCAGTGAGCCCGCGTGTAATCTACTGTCAAACAGATTGTATGGGAAGATTCCCTTTCCTCTGTGACAGGGGAACGTGATTCCAGAAGCAAATGAAAAAATATATGTATTTAAAGGGGCAAGACAAGCAGGCAGAATAGACCAGTATGTGTACAGGAGTTTCATAACCCCCTAATATAATCCTCACTGTGAAACTATGAACCTGTTAGTGACACCCCAACCTGTGTGTGATGCACAGCTACAGCAATAATATGCAACCCCAATCTGTGTGTGATGCACAGCTACAGCAATAATATGCAACCCCAACCTGTGTGTGATGCACAGCTACAGCAATAATATGCAACCCCAACCTGTGTGTGATGCACAGGTACAGCAATAATATGCAACCCCAACCTGTGTGTGATGCACAGGTACAGTAATAATATGCAACCCCAACCTGTGTGTGATGCACAGGTACAGCAATAATATGCAACCCCAATCTGTGTGTGATGCACAGCTACAGCAATAATATGCAACCCCAACCTGTGTGTGATGCACAGGTACAGTAATAATATGCAACCCCAACCTGTGTGTGATGCACAGGTACAGCAATAATATGCAACCCCAATCTGTGTGTGATGCACAGGTACAGTAATAATATGCAACCCCAACCTGTGTGTGATGCACAGGTACAGCAATAATATGCAACCCCAACCTGTGTGTGATGCACAGGTACAGTAATAATATGCAACCCCAACCTGTGTGTGATGCACAGGTACAGCAATAATATGCAACCCCAATCTGTGTGTGATGCACAGCTACAGCAATAATATGCAACCCCAACCTGTGTGTGATGCACAGCTACAGCAATAATATGCAACCCCAACCTGTGTGTGATGCACAGGTACAGCAATAATATGCAACCCCAACCTGTGTGTGATGCACAGGTACAGTAATAATATGCAACCCCAACCTGTGTGTGATGCACAGGTACAGCAATAATATGCAACCCCAATCTGTGTGTGATGCACAGCTACAGCAATAATATGCAACCCCAACCTGTGTGTGATGCACAGGTACAGTAATAATATGCAACCCCAACCTGTGTGTGATGCACAGGTACAGCAATAATATGCAACCCCAATCTGTGTGTGATGCACAGGTACAGTAATAATATGCAACCCCAACCTGTGTGTGATGCACAGGTACAGCAATAATATGCAACCCCAACCTGTGTGTGATGCACAGGTACAGTAATAATATGCAACCCCAACCTGTGTGTGATGCACAGGTACAGCAATAATATGCAACCCCAATCTGTGTGTGATGCACAGCTACAGCAATAATATGCAACCCCAACCTGTGTGTGATGCACAGCTACAGCAATAATATGCAACCCCAACCTGTGTGTGATGCACAGCTACAGCAATAATATGCAACCCCAACCTGTGTGTGATGCACAGCTACAGCAATAATATGCAACCCCAACCTGTGTGTGATGCACAGCTACAGCAATAATATGCAACCCCAATCTGTGTGTGATGCACAGGTACAGTAATAATATGCAACCCCAATCTGTGTGTGATGCACAGGTACAGTAATAATATGCAACCCCAACCTGTGTGTGATGCACAGCTACAGCAATAATATGCAACCCCAACCTGTGTGTGATGCACAGCTACAGCAATAATATGCAACCCCAACCTGTGTGTGATGCACAGGTACAGTAATAATATGCAACCCCAACCTGTGTGTGATGCACAGGTACAGTAATAATATGCAACCCCAACCTGTGTGTGATGCACAGGTACAGTAATAATATGCAACCCCAATATGTGTGTGATGCACAGGTACAGTAATAATATGCAACCCCAACCTGTGTGTGATGCACAGCTACAGCAATAATATGCAACCCCAACCTGTGTGTGATGCACAGCTACAGCAATAATATGCAACCCCAACCTGTGTGTGATGCACAGGTACAGCAATAATATGCAACCCCAACCTGTGTGTGATGCACAGGTACAGTAATAATATGCAACCCCAACCTGTGTGTGATGCACAGGTACAGTAATAATATGCAACCCCAATATGTGTGTGATGCACAGGTACAGTAATAATATGCAACCCCAACCTGTGTGTGATGCACAGGTACAGTAATAATATGCAACCCCAACCTGTGTGTGATGCACAGGTACATCAATAATAATAATATATTCAATCATATCTCACTAACGGCCTTCCCAATCCATATCCAACTCCTGAATGAATCACTCACCCTCACGTGTTATGGCGTTGTCACACTGCTGCCACCAGATTGGCTACCGCCGCCGAGCGCGGGAAGGCAGGCCCCGCCTTCTGCTGGCCAATCAGAGCGCAGCGCGGGAAACACGTACCCTGCGCGAGTCCCCCCATGAGACAACGCGCGGGAAATCAGGCCCCGCCCACTCAAAGGGCGCGTGCACTATCCGCCAATCGCGAGCCACCCCTCCTTTGAAGTGGCCAATCCGAGGCGGCCACGCAAGAGAAGTGAAATGTCTCTATAAAATACGGGTCGATTCTGCTGGCCAATCAGAGTGCAGCGCGGGAAACACGTACCCTGCGCGAGCCCCTGAGAAAAAGCGCGGGAAGTGTGTGTGACGAGCAGACAACGCCGCCCGATATGATCGTAACGATCAATAAACACGACGGGGAATAACCGAGTATGAGGGGGTCTCTCTCTGGACACAGCGACTCAGGAATCCCCTGCGAAATCATTACTAACACGTGACACTGTCTCCCAACCGGGAACACTCCCTGGCAACAGCCATTCGCACGCGGATTTCTGCGGCGGGGAATACCAGCTTTATTGCAATAGCTGCAGAGAGCGCGCCGGCAGTGAAGTGGTTAACCGAAGTGAAGTGACCGACGCCGGCGTTTCCACCCTCCCCGGGTATTCGGAGACCAGTAATCGCCCGATCCGGGTCACGCGCAGGGACCCGTATACACCTACGCACGTGCAGCGCTCTCCTGCAGGCAGTGTAAGGGACACCTCCATTCAGCACAAGGACCCCGGAAGCTGTGCTCTCCAGTGATGCCCGTGCTGTGTGCGCGGGTTCTGTTCTGATCGCTGCACACTGGGGGAGTAGCCCATTCTCTGGCGGTGTTTCTCTGTACGTTACCCCCACGGTAGAGGCAATGTACCCGGCGAGCTGTGTATTTAAGGGGACTGGCTCGGTGTTTAACCGGCCGAAGAATAAATACTTGTTCAGACTAACCTTTAAATGTCAGTTTTACCCTAATCTTAATCTGCCACCCTAATCTTAATGACAGCCTAATCTTAATATGCCAGTTTTACCCTAATCTTAATCTGCCACCCTAATCTTAATGACAGCCTAATCTTAATATGCCAGTTTTACCCTAATCTTAATCTGCCACCTAATCTTAATATGACAGTTTTACCCTAATCTTATTATACCAGCCTAACCCTAATATTAATGTGCCATGCTAACCTTTACATGTTACTCTAATCTTTATATCTAGTGTTGACCCTAATTTTATCCCAGCCTAACACTAATCTTAATCTGCCAGTCTATCCTTTACATGCCAGCAGAACACTAACTTTAGTATGGCATCCTAGCCCTAAATTTATGCCAGACTAATACGAATATTTCAGCCTAACCCTATTCTTAATTTGCCACTGGTAGAGGGGCTGAGTCTGACATTGTATCTCCCTGTACACATCAGATACTGTAAATAAACTGCAAGCGCTTTTGATCAGAGCCTGTGATGTATCCTGACTCCAGCGCATTAATATGCTCTTATAGGTGCCATATAAAAATACCTTTTTTTTTTGTATATTTTCAGTGTTCTATTTAAAGGTTTCACTGTCTACAAAGAATCCTATTTACATTGATGAACCGATACAATTTTTGCTACAAATATCCAGGCATGTATAGGGTAATCTGAGGGCTGCCACATTGAAATAAAACAGCACATCCCCTATTAAAACCGCACATCCCCTATGCATAAACCTCTGGATATAGTTCATGCAGTGTTGTGATTTCATTGCTATTTCCCCTGATTTAGGAAGGAGGGATGGACATGGAGACCAATAGTGCAATGAGGGCGGATACAGACAAGGGAGTGAAAACCCACTTTAAAGTCACCAGATTTATCATGGAAGCGGGTGAGTATTTCTTACGTGCTGTGAAGTTAATTGTAAAGGTCTGTATTTTAGATACAGGGGTCACTGTCCATAATATAAAATAAAGTATGCAATGCGAGTAATTTACTGTTCTTTCCATTAGCATATACTGTACATCAATTCTAAGTAACAAAAATAGGGTACATTCATACTGAATACATAATTAACAAAGAGCAATGGTTAAAGAGGCAATCCAAGCGTTTTTAATTTTATTTAGGATTGAAGCAGGGGGTCTCCGGCGCTGAGGCCTATTCATTCATTTTGATGCTCCGTATCATGTGAGCCAATAGGAAGGGCACTGGATGATGTCACGGCTTCCTATTGGCCTGTTGGGCGCAGGAGCTTTGAAAAACGGCCATTATCTGGTCCCTGCATGAGCCAGAGCGGCTTCCGGTACCGCTGAAAGCAGGGTCCCCCTGGAGCTGAAATGAATGGGGTTCATCTCCGCAGCCCCCCCCCCCCCCCCCCCCGCTTCAATCCTATGTTACAAAAATGTAATAATTAATAATAAAATAAAAAGTGCGCTTGGATTTCCTCTTTAAGGTGGAGATTCACCAAAGAGTTTGGGAGGATGTTCCCACGTTAACTTCCATTCAGGTCAGTGGCAGCTATGCCAGATCAAGCTGTGATGCCCTTTATCAGAGCTTAGTGACTCCCAGCCTAAGGCCACGCTTATAGTGCTGGCGATGCGGCCGTTGCCACCGGCGAAAGTTGTAATTTTACTTTTAGGGGCGTCGCTGGTGACAAGGCCAGTGACATCACAAAGGGGCGGGCCACGTAATTTGATTGGTTTAGAGACAGTCATATGTGGCGACTGTCTCTAAAAAATCAAATTTACCCGGCTTCCAAATTTTTAGACGCGACGTAGCTCCGTCGCGCTTACTATAAGCGCTAGCGACAGTCAATTAATTTGTTTCGGAGCGACGTCGCACTATAAGCGCGGCCTTAGGGCTCGTTCAGGGAGCCAGCTGAGGACTCTGAGGGGGGGCGTGCGGGAGGCAGTGCTGGGAGTTTGCTGGGCGACATGTGATTATCCCCCAGCAGACTTTTCAGCGTTGGGGAGGGGGCGGGGCTACAGACGGCAGGGTAAAGTATCCAAGCTGCAGTCATGAAATCATTCTGAAGAATGATTTCATTGGCTGCCTTGGTCCCTGTGATGCTGCTTCAGCACCAAGAAACGAAATTTTCGTTTACTGAAGCTGTCGTCAGCGGCAACTCCTGGCTTCGGAGGCAGGGCAGTTGCTACCCTGACAACAAGTATTCAAATTGAATACTTTGTTGCTCACGGCAGCACGCACGTCAGCACGCCCGGCCTCCGAAGCCAGCACCCTGAACGAGGCCTTAGACATATTCCACATTACATCAAATTCAAATTTTTTAATGCACAAAATACTTATTTTCTATGTGCCATGTACAGTTTTTATACTTTGTTTCACAAAGTCCTCCATTAGTTTTTTCTTAACATTTTAACCCCCCCCCCCCCCAAATGTTTTCATGTATTTTTGCTTGTTCCCTATTTAGTCTTACTGGTCACCTATAGTATTTTACCAGCCAACCTATTAATTTATAACAACATTTACATAGCGCCCTTATACAGGGCACGCTGTATATTAGTTAGTAAAACAACGGTGGGATTACATACGGATCATTTCATGTGATGGGAGTAGTCATTGTTAAGATATCTTTGTGGTGGGAACATTATGGTCGGGCTATGGGTTGGGTAAGGCTAAGGTCCCGTTGCACGCGTCCGCACGGCTGGCTTGCTTGCCGGCGGCGCGTGCAACTCGCTGTACCGCGATCTGCGGTCTACAGGATACTTTTCTCGGAGCGGGGGGCGTGGCCAAACGGGTCGGGGGGGGGGGGCGCGGCCATGACGTGAGGGAGCGGGAGGTGGGCGGGAGTGGGAGGATTGACAGGGAGGGGGCGTGGCTTGAGCGGAGGGACCCGCTACTCTTCCCCCCCCTCCCACGGGCTGCCACGGGCTGCAGGTAAGTATAAAAAACACACACACGCAGGCACTCATACATATACACACACACACACGCAGGCACTCACGCACTCATACACACACACACACACAGACAGACAGAGACAGGCACACACATACACACACACAGGCAGGCACTCACGCACTCAGACACACACACAGACAGGCACTCACGCTGCTTTCACTCCACACTCCTCCCCGCTCCCCGAAGCCTCCCCTCCTCCCGCAGCCTCCCCTCCTCCCGCAGCCTCCCCTCCCCATTGGCTCACAGCCACACTACGTGACGCGTCAACGCTAGGAAACAGCATTCTGTGGTGTCTCCTAGCGGCTGACGCGCCACAGCGTGTAGTCAGCTGTGCCGCCAGTGGGGACCGGGACCGGCTCGCGAGGATTCCCCTGCTGGTGGGGAACTCGCTACATTGCCGCCCGCGCCAACGAGCGCAGCGGGTCCCAGGCCTAACCTAGCCATCGCTTTATGGCAATTTTTGACAAGTGTGCTGTTTTTGTGTTTAAACTTGTGTAGTATGTGTTGTTTTTTAAAATCTTAGCTGGAGGATTTAAATCTGGAAGTTTTTGTGATTAAACGTGGCTGTATATTTAAATACTCTACATCATTATTTGTATGGGCTGATGCTTTTCTGTAGAGTTTCCCATGCCATGCGATGCCTGGTGTTTCCTCTGTACTAACGTTGTTGTGTTGATGCACAGGTGTTAAGCTGGGGATGCAGTCCATACCAATTGCAACAGCATGTACCGTTTACCACAAGTTTTTCCATGAGACCAGCCTGGATGGTTATGATCCCTACCTGGTAGCCATGTCTGCAATTTACCTGGCTGGCAAAGTAGAGGAGCAGCACCTGAGGACACGGGATATCATTAATGTGTGCCACCGGTAAATACTGTCACATAAAGGCTTTACTTGTAAAAAATATAACAGCATGGTCCCTGCCAGAGTAGTTTATATCCCGTTTCATAATTTACTGGCTAAAAATGTTACGTGTATGTGTTCAGCAGCGGGTGTTCATTGAATGTACAGGTAGTCCTCGCTATCCAACGCAACTCTATGGGCCGATTTTCGACGCCTGTATGCGTTATCCGACGCTGAATTCTTTATCCAACGCTCACCGCCACTGATTAACATGGGACTCGCTTTACAGCGGTTTCACTATCCAACGCTACTTGCAGAACGGATTCCGTTGGATAACCGAGGACGGCCTGTACACAGCGTAGGTAGTTATTTGCTGCGTGATTTCCAATAAATTGTGCGATATAGGGTAGTGTGTCTTTAAGGAAGTGTGATACAGTATAGATGCCTGATCAATAGTACTGCTCTGTTCAATGCACAGGTACCTAAATCCAGGAACTGAACCCCTTGAAGTAGACTCACGGTTTTGGGAACTAAGAGACAGCATTGTGCACTGTGAATTATTGATGCTTAGGATTTTGAATTTCCAAGTCTCTTTTCAGCACCCGCACAAAGTAAGTGTTTCAGACTATATCCACTGGCACATTTGATTTGTTTGCATTTTAAAATTGCATCAGCTTTTTCAGTGGTATACAAGAGTGCAACATGTTCTAATAATAGGGATGTTCTTTCTTTGCACATCTTTGCCTCCGTTTCCTCTTGCCCGTTTCATTAAATACGGCCGGTCCTTGCCTTTACGGCAGTGCAATTATCTAAGCTGCCGCTCGCTCTGTTCTTACATCATCGATAAGGGAAAACCCTGCTTCCGAGGGCACGGTATATGGCCGCCTCTTTCAACAGTTGTGTAGCTTCCTAAATAGTTGCCATAAATCATTAAAAAGGGCGTAAAGAGTGGCTTTTTTTGATATATGTTAATGTATCGAATACTACACAAATGCTTTGATTTAAAAAAAAATAGGCTTTTGAATGAAACGCTATTTTCTTTTAAATATCGCACGCTAACTAATGTTCTTATTTCTTTACATCTTTCTCCCCTTGTCCCTCCATGTCTGTGTATGAAACTGGGCGTTGGGCACCTCCCAACCGGAGGGATGAGACAGATCATCGGACTGTATTCGAACCTCCTTGTTTGTTTTCTTGGTCCCTAGGCTGCCTCTGGTTTTAGGTTCATCCACAGGCAAAACGCCGTCACCCCGGGTCTGTTCCTCCCTTTAGAGTAGTTCTCTGATAAAGCGCCCTGAGCGTGAAACACGTCAGCGTGTTTGTCAGGATCTTGTTCCCATGTTTTTTAACCCAACACATCTTTGAAAGAATCTCCGGTGTCCCATGCTGCACGGGTGGGGCTGTGCTCCGGTTCCTATTTTGGACTTCGTGTAAGTCCAACACTGTCCCTTACATCTGTATTCGGGGTTGTTTGATTTGGTGATACTCTAGTATTTTGCCTTCTACGCTTTGCTTTTATGCTGAAGCGAGGGATCCTTCTACCGTCTGCAAAACATCCGGTGATCTGTGTCCTACTTCCAGTTGGAAGAGGCCTAGTTGTCCGTGGCATGTACCGCCAGGGGGAGACTGGAAGTAAATCTCTTTGGTTATGGTAACGATGGGAGCACTGTGTGGTTCCCGTCCTCCTCCGATTCATTTGCTCTCTAAACACACTGTGTAAGCTTATACCTACTTTCTTTTTTCCAGTATCTACTGCATTACCTTATTTCTTTAAAAAACTGGATGAATCGGCACAGCTGGGACCGTACTCCTATTGCTACTGCTTCCTGGGCGCTCCTCAGGGACAGCTACCATGGGGACCTGTGCCTTCGGTACGAGGCACAGCACATTGCTGTGGCAATACTGTATTTTGCCCTGCAATGTTACGGAGTGGAGGTGCCCGGCAATGTCGAAGCGGAGAATCAGTGGTGGCAGGTAAGGTTGGCCATGGGGAATTTGTCATGAACCATTATGCCCGTGCTGCTATATGGCAACACTTTGCACCTTTTATTTTCTGATTAGGAGCTCGGGCCTTTTATGTGAGGGGATGAGTTTAATATTGTAGACCAAATGGGCTAAAATACTTCAGTAAATCAGTGTAAACTGTAGATTGTTTTAACGTAACCCCTTGTTTATCTCCATTTTCTTATTGTAGTTTGTCTGTATTTAGTAGGTGACTGTATTTGCATGAACACATCACAAATATGGATTTTAATAGGTAGTGATGACATTTGGTAGACCAACAAGAAAATAGTTTTTTGTTTGTGTCCTTTTACAGACCATATACAGATGGTCCCTTCCAATCTTCTTACTGAAGTATTCGTTATTTGAATAGACAGGCGCCTCTGATTTAACCATATTTCTAGAAATATAAATTGATTTTTGTTCTAATACTGCTCTTTTCCCACTGTGCAAGAATATCACACACTGTGCAAGAATATCACAATCTGTCACAATATAGTAGCGTAGAAATAGTACATTGCAGGAAAACAGGGTGACAATTTTCATAAATGTTCTTGTCACCTCGTACAAAATGATGTAAATTAGATTTTAAAATGACTATGTCCCTTTGTCAAGTCTACTTTACTTGAGTTACGTTGCCATTTTCAAACAAGCAATGTTGTTGTGACACAGATACAACTTTCATCTGCTAGCAGCGCATGTCCTTACTTTGTGGATAAAATGCACGTGTTGAGTTCTGACCCATATTACCCAAAAACTGACCTTCATTTCCGTCACTACTCCTTCTCCTGCAGGATATTTTGAAAGGGCACTTCCGAGTCTAATAGCGCAATTTGCCCAATGTGCATTTATAATCTCTTCTATAAACAATGTAAAAGTTTTAGTAGAAAAATATAATGTTGCTGGCACCTCACCGCTTGTTTTTACCCAGCGCTGGTGTTTTTCACAGGGTTTCTTGTACTGACTATGAATCTGTTGGGTACTTTTAGACTTTGTATTCTTTGGTTGGATAAAATAAATGAATTAAAAAAGGTCAAAACCACCATTCTAAGTGTGACTTAATTTATTCAGGGGTTTTTTTTTTTACTTTATTTCTTTATGTTGAATCTAGGTTTTTAGCGAAGATATTACAAAACTAATAATCAACAACATCATCTCTGAGCTGATACACATTTACACTGTGGATACGGAAATAGCCTGAGCTTGCGTGGCAGGAGGGCTTTGGACTGAACTACATAATTCAATGACGACTGAACACCTGTTTGTGTAGCCACTTGCAGGCGGATTTAAGTTTGGCCATACTTGTGAGCGGGCATGGATCCCGAACGAGCGATGCAACTCCAATAGCAACGTGTCTATCCGCCTTTTTGAAGATGTTTGGGGTGGCCTGCTATTTTACAACAAGTCTGTTACACACTTTGCTGCTGTATTTCCAGAAGAGGAATCGTGTCCGTGTTTGCACGTGAAGCTATTGTGTTCAAAAGACACCTGTATTCATTGTTTCCGTACACCCCTGTGCCTTCAGCTGCAAGATACACGGGGCCATGTTTTAGGTTATGTTCAGACTCGCTGCTTGAGTAACAAGCAGGCATTTAAAAGCTGCTTCAGCACGCTTGTGTTTCTGTTTAGCAGGATGCCCTGTGCTGTTAAAGTCTGCTTTCCTTTGTTCACTTCATGCGACGTGTACATCTCGCTGTGTTTCCCTGTGAGCTCCACCTGCATCTGGTTTCTTTTTTAATGAAATGAATAAGAAGAAGACTGCCATTATTCCTTGTGCCTCTGGATTTCTTATGTTGAAACTTTTTTTTTTTTTTTTCAATTAAAGCATTTTTTTTGTCTGATTTTTGTGGTCATTGTTGATCAAGAAGTCAACAGCTGGCAATGCCTCTGCACTCTGACTATTTAAATACATTTTTGTTTACTTCTATATTTTGACTGGCTCCCTAAAATGTAGGCAGTGAGCTGGTCTATTCAGGTACAATATATGATTGATAGCACTGTGTTTTATGTATCTTGTGTGTAATTATTATTGTACTAGACATTACATTCACTGCAGTATTTTCGAACTAACAGTGCAAGAAATAACAGCCTCCTTCCTCCCAATGTCAGGCCAGTAAAACTTAAATCCTCACCTCCCAGTAATGTCCCGCACAAAAGCTACTGCGCCTGTCCTAACCCGCGAGCACAACCGCAACCCCCACAATGCTTTGCTGCAGCATGTGGATGGGGGAAACTTTCAGATTGAGCAAAGTTCCCCTCTGTGTTTGACCTGAGCGCCCTCCAAGTCCCCTTGTGCCTCAGGGTGTTAGTTACAGATAAAAGCTGCGGTTTGTTCACCTCTCCCCCCCGGGAAGGGACCTGTGCTCTGGCAGGAGCTTACTCTTGTGTGCACAAAGTCCGTCAGTTCCTCCTCCCTTGGAATTTGTGTGTATATATTACACACCTGTATGTGATTTTACACTGAAGTATGTCTCTTACTAAATGCAGACCTTGAATTAAGAAAAGTATTTTAAATGTAAATTTGGGAGATTAAAAGGTTTGAGATGTAGAACTACCTTACACGTACGTTCATTGGGAGGCTATTCCAACTATTTCACACCCCGAGCTATATGTCACACACACACACACACACCGCCTTCTTTACCCGTTACTTCCATTTATCAAAATGTTGAAAGACAAGAAATGGATTCCGTAACTTGGCAAACGTCACCTGTTTGGGTGTAACCGAGCTCAGCCTGATTTCTCATGTCCTGCCGTGGCTGCATCTTGGTGTTCTTATCAATACAGTTCATTTGGTGCATCTAAGCTGCGCTATCTTCTGTAGCACTATCCCACATTATCCAGCTCCAATGTTCTTTTGGGCACCAATGACCCAGTGATGTGTAATGGCGTTACATTTTACTTCTATGTATAAATTGGTGCATTGCGTCATCTGGCCTTTTTGGGAAGTTCCTCTCTAGTGCAGGGGTGCTCAACTCCAATCCTCAAGGACCCCCACCCTAACAGGGCAGGTGTTAAGGATATCTCAGCGTAAGCACAGGTGGCCCAGTCTTTGACTGGCGGGATAGGACAGGGGTGGCCAACTACAGTCCTCAACGGCCAGGTTTGCAGGATACCCCTGCTTCAGCACAGTTGGCTCAGTCAAAGAATCACCTGGGCTGTAGCAGGGATAGCCTTCAAACCTGACCTGTGGGGGGGGGGGGGGTCTTGCGGCTGGAGTGGAGACCCCCTGCTTTAGTGTACCACAGACAAGTACTCTAAAAAAACATATTGCAATGGAGTGCGGAAGAATTGGGTGGGCCCATACCTGTTTTATCTCCTCAAATGTCACAATAAAAGTGACATTTCTGGTGTAAAAAGCTTATTTATTTTCATATAAAAAAATATATATATAATTGGTTATGTGTAGTGTAGTGATTAGGTTTGCCAAGAACAGAAAACAAGCACACATTACCAAAACTGGGCTTGTAGAATACTTTCATGTTTTTGTTTTATACAGACACGTTTTTTTTGCCTATTTTTAAGTTCTGAAATTCCGATACAGACTTGTTTATACTATACAGGGTGTATTTTGGTTTTTTCTTTCATATATAACTTTTTTTCATAACAGGCAGGTAAAATTTAATATATGAAGCAATCTGAACAAAATCATATAGAGCCATTCAATACAGTATATGGTTCAGAGAGACCTTCCAATGTGAGTTTCAAGCCCACCCTGAAAAATGTACAAGCGTTTCTCTTTATTATTTTTGTTTAAAAAAAAGGACAACATGGACATATTGTACTTTTCCCAATCTCCCGCCTACCTCCACCCGCTTCCCCCAAATAAAATCAATAGGCAAAGCACGCTTACGTCTGGCAAATTTATACAGCAGTAGTGGCTTTTTTTTTATGTGGTATTTTTTTTTTTTTGTGGTTTTTTAAATATATAATTCTTTATCATTTGTTCTATCAATATATCTACAATATTGAATGAAAAGAAGCCTGCAAATTAACTGTATTACACATTTTTTTTATCATTTTCAAATCAAACATCAAGATTTTTTTGTTGTTAAATATCTTGCGTTACACTCGGATGCTGAAAGTACCGAGGTTGGATTTTTAAAAGTTTTTTGTCTTTTTCTTCCTTTTTAACATTTTTTTTTCTTACAAGATTATTACGCAGTTGTTTCTTCAGTGTGGTCTTAAAAACAAATAAATGGCTTAAACCAGCGGGAGCTGGTAGTTTGAGTGGGTACTAGAGGGTCTGACAGCTTTTTATCTGTCATTGCTTGAAAACTATTACCTCCAGAAAAAAAATTGGGACCGTCGTGAAATGCGTCTCCCTTAAAAGAGCCATTCCTCTTACTCATTTTTTTTTTTTAGCCCTCATTATTTTTACAGGGTGGGAAGCGGTTCACTCTGGATCAAACGCCACTATTTTCAGCAGGTTCCTAAGATATTTACCGGTGAAGTTACTGGGTTTAAATCTCCATACGGGGAAAGAAAATGGTGCCCAAATTGTACATCAATAGGATGGCGCAACGTCAGCTGTGGCTTCCTATTGTATATTTAAACCCCCCTTAAAAAACAGGAAGTAATATCGGTTACTTCACCAGTAAGTACCTCGGTAACCGGAATCCCTGGATCGGAAAGTAGTGCGGTTCAGTTCTGGAAAACCCCCTAATTCCAATCCTGTAAAAAAAAAAAAAATGGGTAGGCTGGATTGCTCCATGACATGCTTCTGTCCATTTGCTGTACCCCACAGCATTATACTCCTGCAGGGCGAACGCTGCAAAGTGCAGACACAAAGACGTATTTCTCACCTTGCAATGATTTAATGCAACTGTGAATAAAATCCCTTGCTTTTGCAACACAACCTTGTAACAGAAGTAAAGCTGGCATTTAAAATACATCACGTAGGAGTTCCCATGGCTTATATTTTATGACAGAAGTGTGACTTCTAGGTGAAGAAGTCCTAGGCAGTATCCTACAAACACTGGGGTGGAAGGCATTGCTGTATTTTGGCAAGCTCACTAGTACAGGGTTCCATCAAAAATGTCAAAGCATATCACAGCAGTTGTCCCCCATCCGTGGCGATCATTCTTATCAGCTGAAGAAAAGCGGAGTGGTTAGGGATTCCACCAAGTGTTGGACAGGGTGCTTTGCAATGCATGGCACACTTTCAAAGATACCTCAGTATTGGTTTCAACATGAAAGTGCCTAGTGTACCGAAATCTTTCATTTAGTCAGCTATGCAGCCGGCTCCAAAACACAGACAATAAACAGAAGCCTTTACCGTTGGCATTTACTTCTGTTTCATCTTCATTAATAGGTGCTAGGAAATCAGCTTCTGCCTTGAAGGAACCTCTGGTGTTCCCAATGTTTTTTTTTTAGTTTGAACAAACAATGCTATGCAATGCATAGAACTGACTTTACAGAATAAATTCCCCATTTATTCTGTTACTTACGTATAGATGCACCTAGGAAAACAGACTTTGTGTACTTGTCTCCTGTTAAAATATAGACGTAGAATCACACGCACAGGATGTCGAGAGAAAATGTGAATGTTAAAACAAAATGGCACAAACTTCCGGTCAAAATGATTATTTCAACCTCTCCACTCCCCAAACAGCATACAATAGCACTGGTGTAAATCACCATGCAGTCTGGGATATTACTAATAAGGCTTTGAAATACTCCTTTGCTGCTTTAGTGCAGCATTTATATATCCAACCCAACAATGTTATGGTGGGCAATTATGCGCTGGTTAATGTTATTCAGGGCGCTGTCCCAGCTTAACCCTGCCTTTTCAAATATATATGTGGAAAGAATGGGGGTTCCTGTGTGAGAACCACGTTTATTTTGGATCCGAGGACCCCGTGCTTCCCGAGGTGCATTCCGGAAAAGGTGTCACCCAGTACCTCATGGAGGTTGAAACCCGCTGTGTCACGTGGGCCGACGGGAAGCTTATTGGCTAGTGTGATGCTGGAGATTTACACCTGTTTTGTGGGGCGAGTACCTGGCGGCTCCTTTGCCGGGAAGCAGGGGGTCCCCCAGAGCTGAAATGAACGTGGATCAGCGCCAGACTTCCCCTGCTTTTCTATACATGTAAAACATTAAAAAAAAAAAAGACCAAGCGGAAATGCTTCGTCAAACTGCATTAATGCTGATCAGGGCCTGTCGCCGGCAAATTCCCGTTGAAGTCAACGGTAGTTCCCTTCCCAAAAATCCCCCAATGAGCACTGTTTAATGAATAACCCCCTCAGGGGTCATTTATTTGACATAGATTAATTTGTGAGATTTACTAGATTAAACGCAGTTCTCTGCTGCTGCTGCCTGTTAAACCAGATGCCTGCCTTTTAATAAAAAGACATTACCAGCACCCACTTGTTATTGAACTCGAGCGGTGGCAGAATTGTATTAATGGTAGTGCACGTGCTGGAATACTGTTACTAAATTCTGCGATCAGGATCTATTCAAATCCCCTATGGAAAAAAGAAAACCCCTATTCTAGTGGTTAAAGGGATAAATTGTGCATTTCTGAAGTTGGATGCTCTCCCCTTCCCCCGCTCAGCGCCCTTCTATTAACTATATCATCAACTTTAATATGTATTTGTAGAAATCGTTATGAACTTAGGACAATACGATGTAAATAAAATTTAAATGGCGACATCGGTGTAGCAACATAAGTGACCTTTTCCAAAACTTCCAATTTACTGTGTGTGTGTGTATGGGATTCATCTTCAAATCCCAGTCCATTTAGAGACCCCAATTCTTGCAACTTTGGAATGACCCCAGTTTTCTTGCTTCAGTTCGATACAAATCACCTAACTAGCTGCTAGCACAGGGGCGGCCAACTCCAGTACTCAAGGCCCCCCCCCCCCCCCAAGAGGTCAGGTTCTCAGGATATCCCTGCTTCAGCACAGGTGGTGCAGTCGAAGACAGAGCCACTGATTGAGCCACCTGTGCTGAAGCAGGGATATCCTGAAAGCCTGACCTGTTGGTGGCCCTTGAGGACTGGCGTTGGCCGCCCCTGCCTTAGCACAAGCAGTATGTCATGTTTGTAATACTCATGGGGCCTACGTTTGGGAAACGGCTGAAGATGCATTCCTAATGTTACAATGTCACCTCATGCCCTACACATTGATGGCTGCTTTTACTTAACCGACGTGTCTGCGGGGCTAGGACTTTGCCAGGACCAGCTGATTAATGTTGATGCCTAGGATGACCCCAATGGTATATTTTTAACCTTTCAATTAAAAGTGATGATAAAAATAGCCAAATGGGATCTTATGGTCTTGGATACCCCTATTTTTTTTTTGATTGCTTGGTAGAACACATCTAGGCTGTTTCAGCAACAAGTAAGGAGTCCTGTTCTCTTGCTGTTCTCGTGGTTACTGCAGATTGATTTCGGGTTCTGTTAGAGAGAAGTCTCCACGCTGTGCAACGGGCTTTCAGGGTTGGAAGAGGGAGCCGACTTGCTGCTATCTGTGGTCAAGTAGATGCCGCTGTCTATGGCATTGTTGTTCTTGTTAGGGGATGGGGGTGGAATGGGCCACAGAACCCTGCCCGGCGCCTCGTCGCTGTCTTCCACATCTGTGTCGTCAATAAGGGGAATGTTATGGATGTAATCGTTGATCAGAAACTCTGGTGTTGTCATGAAATTGTGAATGGAGGTCTTGGAGTCGGGTTTCTCTAGGCCTTCGTAGAGGGAACTACGGAATGCTTTCACCACTCGGATCTAAAGGGTTTGGTGGATGGAAGGAGAAGACCCAATGGGCCCAGGGGGGAAGGCGGGGGAGTGAATGACAGAAGGATTTGAAGGGAAGTGAAACAAGGAAAGAAATGTTACAAAGATTATGTTTCCAGCTTGAAAGAAACACTCATTTTCAGGCCACACTAACAGTATGTACTTTTTGCGTTCATCCATTAAAAAAAAGTGTTACTTTTGCTTAACTATTGTTTGGAAATGTGCTGTTTATTAATCATTCTGTTTTGAATCCCTGAAGTAATCTGTTTGCATGTTTCCCCCCCCAGAAAGTATATGCAATATGCAGAGCGGGTAAGATCATTGGATGATGCTTCCATATTAATTATAATATGTTGACGGTCAGAACTAAATGGACATTTGGGAAGGTCGGAACCAAACTAGTTATGGTCTGCGTAAATTAAATTTGGCGCTCCCTGGCAGTAAATGGTTTATGTAGCCACACTGTTCTGTATTGGTGATCTGCAGCATCGTGTTTCCGATGTTTATACTATCGTTTCTGTTTCATTTGCTTGTTGGATGCCCAAATAATGGCTGCACTGCAACCTGTTCATTTCTTGGCTTTATTAGATGTACCTTAAAAAAAAGGTTGTTAATTCCTAATCACTTGCCACCAGTATATAGCAGGGGGTGGGTAATGCCAGTCCTCAAGGGCCACCAACGGGTCAGGTTTTCAGGATATCCCTGCTTCAGCACAGATGGCTGAATCAGTGGCTCGGTAAAAGAGTGAGCCACTGATTGAGCTACTTGTGCTGAATCCAGGACTGATTGAGCCATCTGTGCTGAAGCATGGACTGATTGAGCCACCCGTGCTGAAACAGGGATATCCTGAGAACCTGACCTGTTGGTGGCCCCTGAAGACTGGAGTTGCCCACCCCTGGTGTTAACATCTGACTATCATTCCCTTCATTATTAGCGCACGTGCATAGTAGTCAGATTTGAAGCCGTCTTTTCATTGCCACTTATTAGTTGAGTTGCCGTATGATCTTATTAAAGGCAGTTCGGGAATGCTGCATCTTTGAGATGCAAATGCCAACTCTTAGTTGCCTGTAAATGTTAACTTTTGAATACTTGCCTGGAGTCTAACCCAATCGCTTCCGCTGTGGCAGAGAGGTTGTCTAAATAAATGGTACTAGTTTCCTTCGGGTACCTGGCAGCGACATACTGACAATACTTGGCTTATTTTCTGCTTATTGTCTTTTTTGTTCATTTGTCTCGAACCATCGTTTGTTCTTTGCTGATAAATAGAATAATGCATCATGTACATCAGGGTGCGCAAACTTTTTTGTTTGCGCCTTCTGGCTGCTACCACCCCCCCCCCCCCCCCCCTTTAGCTTTTCTCCGGCGTCATCTGACATCACAACGTCATGTGATGTTGCGTTGTCATTTGACCGTGCGGCGTCATCTGACTCCCGAAGCCGCCAGAGACAAGGATAGGGATATACAGAGACCTCGTGCGCTCCCCATGTATTTAATTTAAATGTTGTGGGGGAGAGCGTGGGGCTTCTGGAAGCGCACCCCCCCCCCCCCCTCCTGAAAATGATGCGTTACCCAGTTTGCGCACCCCTGATGTACATCATGTATAGTAAGTACAGGTTTTTTATTGGATGCGCAATAACAGATCTCCCTGCCACATACTGCATTACTGTAGCGTGATCATGTGAAGCATTATAAAAAAACATTCTATTTCAAGATTTGCAGTGGTAAAAAAAAAAAAAAAAACAGCAAATATATCAATCTATATGGGTATTTATAGCCATATAGAGTTATATATACAGATATATAGACAACGAACTATGTACACAACACATTTTGTAATTAAGTTTACAAAACACATGTGAATTTACATATGGAACATAAAAATGATAAATACTGCACCAAGAGAAAGAGCGTTACTAATAGACTAGTCACAACTCCATGAAACATACATTCACTACGTGGTACCTGAAGAAAGCAAAGCCACGAAATGCAATTCACTACTGGAGGGGGAAAGTGAAATAAAGAGGGGGCACAGAAAAAAATGAAAAGCTGCAACATTGGCTCCAAAAAATCATAGCAAAATGAGCATTGTTTTGTGTATTTGTTCTTTTGCCAAGTTTTTTCTTTACTACTTTGCAAAACCTAGTCACATTTTATCTTAAATGACCCGTGATGGTCATTCTTCTGTACCTTGCAAAAAATTTACAATTTAGTGGAGAGAGAGACACACAGAGAGAGACAGAGACACACACACACACAGAGAGAGAGACACACACAGAGAGAGACAGAGACACACACACAGAGAGAGAGTTGAAATTAATCCACACATGTTCTAAATGAGAATCCAAGGTAATAATTGTATTCATCGTTATTAAAAATATATATGAAGTAGAAAAGAGAAATAAATCCTATAGGCAGAAGAGCAAACTGAATCCCTGAGGGTCTAAGTGGGGTTATTGGTTTAACCCTAAAAGTTCCCCAATTCCTAATGACCAATTTAGAAGGTAATCCTTTCACTTCTGCGATGGCGCACACAGATGGGAATGTTTCATTTCCGTTATTCTGTTTGCATATGTCTGCAAATGAATCAGAAATTGTCAATTCCCTGATTACTTATTAGTCTGCTCAAAAGAAGGAAGCTGCAGACTTCATACCAAAATATATATATAAAAAATATGCAGTGCCAACGGTACAGTTTTTCAAAGTTTCTTTCAGTGTTTAATAAAATAAAATAAAGAATTGTTACCTTTTTATTCCTTTTTCTTATCTTTTCTCAATGTCCTATCAATATTTATGCTGCAAATGGCAATGTATGGGGACTAGTAAGCGTGACGCTTAAGCTTTCATCACTGGAGAGTCCGTCTACACAGCAAACCTTTTTGATTCCATTAACAACGAAAAGGTTGAACAAGTAGAAATCTAAATCGCGATAGTGCATATCGTGATAATTAAGTCCGTCATGACTTTTTGTGAGCACAGGCTGTTGCACTGTTCTCAATTAGCTACCTGCTGTGTGGAGAACTCGGCAATGAGAGGAAGCGTCAGGTGTTTATTGCATTGCGCACATCCATGACAAGCAGGAGTGAACGCCGCCGCCGCATCCAAAATAACGCGTGCTACAGAAAAAGAACATGGACTGTACTCTACGTACGAGTGTGCACAACATGGAAAGCCAATGGATGCCTCAAAAGAATAGTTAACATGAAATCATAAGAAAAATCAAGCTGGTTCTGGTTGATGGAAATGCGCTCATGCTGCCCTTTAAACCCACAGGAGAGGGAAGAATAGGAGGGAAAAAGATCAACATTCTGCCATGACTGTGTTCAGCGTGATGTGCAATACAAAACAACACAAGGAGCCTGGGCCCACACAGTGACACAGCCTTGACGGCTTGGAGGCTGAGCTTTAAAGTCATACTCATGCATTATAGCCACAGTAAACATTCGAGTATTAAGGCCCATCGTTGCTGTATGAAGGGACTTAGCTTAGGTTGACCAGCCTCTGGTGGAACAAGGATCATGCTAGGAGGTGTGTGTGTGTTCTCTCCCATGCCTCGGGGTGGGAAGAAACGGAGGAGACGAGGTAAGGGAAAAGGGAGGAAAGCCAATGGAACACAGGAAAAAAAGGGGAGATACACCTGGATCGGCCAAGTAAGTGACGGGGATGGAAAAGCTACAAGCATGTCTGTGCCAATGTTGTGTTTTTGTGAAGGTACAAATCTCTGAATATTTGTAGCCTTTTTAAGATAAATAAGCTTTTCTGCATGACTAGTAGATCCTATTCTTAACGGACTGAAGACTAGAGTTAAACCCCTCTTTTAGACGGTGTATTTCAGACTGAAACCTTTTTTTTGCTTGCTATGTAGAGCAAACATTTTCAGTAAGGTAATCCGAAACACATGGATAAAGATTACAATCACGAATGTAAAATCCGAGAAATACAGGTCTATCTCGAGCTAAATTGCTTTGTATCTGCAGTCCCCGATGCTCAGCTCTTTATGGTGCGACAGCCTTCTCTACAGTATCAATAGAAACAATGATTGCTTTGAAAGTCCTGACCCTTCGGGGGATGTGTCATTGCAATGCGTTCTTACAAATGGATTCTGCTGCCCCCCCCCCCCCCCCTCTATCGTTCAGTGTTATTACTGCCTATGTTTTGAATTCAATGGTGAGTAGGCCATAATGACAGCAAGAAGCGTTACGTTAAGAGAAAGCGTGATCGTAATGGTGGAAGTAGAAAGAATGGTACATAACAACAAACAGGAAAAGCATTAATTGAAGACCAGAGTCCATGGACTTCTTCCTGTGAGAGCTGGAAAACGGAAGGAGGCAAAGCGTGTGCCTGTGCGTGTAACAGGCGTATATCACATCCGCAGAGTACTAGGGAGCCCTCGCTGTCAAGATCTCATTTCAGGCTTTGTTGATTTAAACGTTTTAAATAGGACCAGCGTTTTTTTTCTCTTCAAAGTCAACAGCTCGAGGCCACTGTTTAGCCTGGCATTAAGGGTATATTCAAGTGAGCGGGCAGAAGGTGTCTTGTAGAGTAACACCGTTTAGTAAATATTGGCCCACGTCTATAGAGCATTGAAGATATGAAGCTTCTAAAATATACTCTTCAGTCGTCTCAGTAATGTTTAATGTCTACATTATGGAAATGCTTTTAGGGTGTACAGTCTTCCAGGTCTCCCTCCAAAATAATTACCTGCAAGTGAAATATCTCTGTAACTTTGCACACCGTAAAAGAGCATTCACATATGAAACATGTGAAGAAGGCTAAGATCGCTTATCACAATGTGCATGTCTCTTTCCCCGTGTCATCTGCTTCCTTAAAGACGTAAGTGACTTATGCGTGATTATTAGAATTATTTTATACACAAATAAAGAAGTTATTTTCTCTTTATATGTAAAACAAATACTTGGATAGCTTATTACTAAATATGACAATATCACTTTATACTTGAAGATCGTTTAGATTGGATTCGATTGTGGCCTTTATTTTGGCGAAGATCCAGTAGGTTTATTAGTCCTGCAGAAATCTAGATTAGTGGCAGGTCATCACACCTTTGAATGAGTTCCTTCTTCAAACAAGACTGCTAAAGAGCCGGACAAGAAATGTTTGGTGCACTACTGCAACAGGAAGGAATACCGTATCAAACAAAGCTCCTGACTTTCAGCGAGGATAACTAAATAGCAAGTACTCCCGCGTAGTATCCGACACTACTCCAATTACTGCCCATTGCTGGACAGAAGAGTGTCTTCCTTAAGTCGCAGCCATATGGAGTTGAACTTCTTAATCCAGAGACTCAAGCCTTTAACATTGGCGGCGGGAACCCTGAGTCCGGCCGAGCCTGCTCTTGTAAGAGGGTGTTTTTAAAGTTTGTACACAATAGCAGGTTTGTTTGTTTTTTGTCACTACTGTTCAGGTTGCTGTTTCACAATTTTTTCAACTTGGTAGGAAGATTTTCTTCTCTCTGTATTCAGACGTCCAGCTCCACACGTCCGTGACTTTAGGAAGACCCTGCTGTCCAGCTCCACACGTCCGTGACTTTAGGAAGACCCTGCTGTCCAGCTTCACACGTCCGTGACTTTAGGAAGACCCTGCTGTCCAGCTCCACACGTCCGTGACTTTAGGAAGACCCTGCTGTCCAGCTCCACACGTCCGTGACTTTAGGAAGACCCTGCTGTCCAGCGATTGGCAATATTTAGAATTCCTTCTTCTGGTGTGGTATTGTTACTATATCGGAAGGTGCTTTGCTATTTAGTTTTCCTCGTTGAAATTCAGGACGTTTCTTTGATTTGACGGCTTAATGAACTCAAATGAGTTATTCGGGGCTGCGGGAACAATATACTCCATGTAGAATGGGTTGCACTTTTGGACTTCTTGGGAGTCCTGCTCCGTGTACAGTTGCCATCAGCTATCTTGGGCCTGGCTTGCACACGGAGTACTTGGGACAGCAGCTTTTAAGCTGCTTTCTGGTGGCATTGATACTTGATGGGGAATGGATAGCAACAAGATAATAGTTGGCCAATAAAAAGGCCAAAGTGCTTAGAGCAGATCATTAAAAAATGAAGCCGTCTCTTGGGAAAAGCCTGGAATGACGGGTCAACTGCAAGGGCTCCTAATCACAAGATGGCGGCTCAAGGATTCCTGATGGGAAAGAAATTGTTGTTAGTAGTTTTCACGCTGAACTTTCAGTGCTGGTCACTGCAAGGAAGAAAAATGCATCCCCCGGCTGCAAAGCAAGAGAAAAGGAAGCAATGTTTTATACATCAGCTTATACTTTGGGCCCATACTCGAAGGTTTACTCATTCGGATCTTGGCACGAAAACAGATCAGCGGAAGAGCGTCAAGAATTGCTCGGCAAAATCAAAAATATTTCACCATATTCTTTTTTTCTGAGTTTTTTTTTTTTTTACAACTCATTGTTAATTTTCACTGCAAAATGAATAATTATGTTTAAAAAAAAAATAATCTTTCTTACCTTTTTTTGGTTTGTAAAAGGGCTGTATTTTCATGTAAACAAGACTGGGGTTTTTGAATTGTTTTAGCCATTAGGTGTCAAATAGTGAATTCCATGAACAGGAAAGCTTGGATTGCAGTTGATGGGTATGTGCAGAGAGCCCAGTATCATGCAGGAACGCTGAGCTATTTAGGGTATTCCAACCATATTCCAATGGCATTTTGTTTTTAGAAATGAATAAAACATTAAAGCTGCAGTTCAGTCAATATCCTGCATGTGTGTTTTTTTTAATAAATCAGTTCTGTAGTAAGAAAAAATACTTTTAGCATTTTCTGTTTCAGAAAAAACAACCTTGAAAGACCAATTTTCTTGTATTCTATTTAAACAGCCATTTGCTAAGGCACTGCCCCTTCATGTCCTGTCACAAGCCCTGGCACACCCCTTTGTCAGCCCTGCCCTCCCTCTTGCACATGTCAGTGCAGGAGTGCTCATGAATATTCATGAGCTTCCACTGACTGACAGAAGCAAATAAAAACATATGCCAGCTCTAATTATGTCACCAAATTTCGCCTATCAATACATGGAGAACGAATTGACCGGCAGCTATGCAGTTCTTTAGGTAATTAGAGATTGCCCACATGAAACTATTGAAGTAAAAAAATAAATTAAAAAAAAAAAAAGACTGAACTGCAGCTTTAATGCGGCCAAATCCCAAACCAAGCAACTGCCCCTAATTCCTAGATCCCCAGCATACGCTCATTATGTGCAGAGGCTACAGGTATCCACGGGACGTCTCACCCTAGTATAGTGGCACTTTCCAATGTTTTCTGTATGATAACTATAAACAAATTCTTAAGAACACAGTCAAAGATAAAAACTCATCTACTGCTGACACTAAACAAAATGTCCAGTTGGTTGCAACGTTTTAATGTATTTATTAAAAGATGTTCGGTAACTGTGACTTATATGGAGATAAAATGCTGTGGTCTGTTCTAGCAACTCACTGTGGCAACCTTACATAGTTACATAGTTACATAGTTACATAGTAGATGAGGTTGAAAAAAGACGTACGTCCATCAAGTTCAACCTATGCTAAATTTAGACAACAGATACTTTATTCTATATCTATACTTACTTATAAATGATAGCATCTTGTTAATCAAGTGCTAAACCTAGTAAGCAAATGTATGTAAAATAGCTGGACATCTGCAATCTGTAGGACTAAAACATAGGGGTTATTCATTAGGCTGCTATAGTGGTGATTGGGGCAGAATCGCACGGGAAACCCCATTGATTTTGGTGGCGTAGTGTCCTAATCTGCACTATGGCAGTTTAATGAATAACCCCCTAAGAAATCCTTTCAGCTTCTCCTATCACATCAGTGTATTTCATTCACTTGGTGGGAGAAGCGCCATGTCAAGCCTTCACTATCTGTCCCTGTGGTTCAAATGGAGGGTCCCACATGGCAATAAACATGGGGTCCAAATGATAAACAACAGGAAGACACGCTCATTTGAAAAAGTGTCTCTAGAAAATATAATATGGAATGGGGGTCATTTTAACAGTGATAGAGAAAATTGGAATTGACCGTATTTAGGGGATACGCCCGGTTTGTTATAGCAAGTTGCCTGGTACTGCGACCTGAATAGCAATCTAATGCAAAACACACAAGAAACGGAAAGCGCTGATGAGGAGCGGCGGCAATTTAGAAGCGAGGCAGATAACACACTTAGCCGGAAGGGAAAATAAAAATCGGCGGCAAACAAATACTTTAAAAAGCCCAACCAGACCCAAAATCCGAACACAATACCATACGCACACCACAATACGGAAGGATAGAGGAGAATATGGCTTTGGAAACTCTAGACCATCTTGACTGTAAAAGACCAGACAAAGCGATAAATAAATGAAAGGAAAGTCACGGCGAGCAGATAATGCGAGACGGCGAAAAAGGAAGGTCAAGTAACTCTCACACAGGTGCGTAACCAAAATGTGTTATCGATGAGCAGTAAGGAAAGGAAACTCACTCCCAGCGCAGCCGGCGGCATTGGCGGCGGAGAGAATGACGTGAGTGGGAGTGGAAATATTTGTTACATCGTGGAGCTGGCTGAGGACCGAGGAACGGCGGCGCGCTGCGCCCTGAAATGAACCGCTTCTCTTGAAGGTACTCACTACCTCCATCTGTGGGAGAGAAAAGGACATTACCGTTTTCTTTCTGTTCTGCCCGGAAGCGTCTCTGGTCTAGGAGCAAGCGGTTAGGGGGTCAAAGTTCAAGAAAAACACTTAACCTCCTGATATATGTTTTATGACATATACAGAGATATACACACATATATACACCCAAATATAGATATGTTCTTAATAAGTGTGTGTTTGCATGTTCCCCCACAAATATTAGTCTATTATAATATATATATATATTTGTTTTGTTAAACATTACCTGAAATTTAAGGGGTTCGTCAAGAGATGAATCTCAGTATCCCAACCCTCCCCCCCCCCCAAGTTTCCAAGTCAAATAATATCAAAATAATAAAACTGCATGGCAGTGCCGGGCTCACCAACAGTAAGCCACAATGGGGTCTATGTATTAAGACAATTGTGATGGAAAACCAGCGCATTGTCACCGTGCACCTAAGTAGCAAAGACCTTTGCTCCAATTCTGCCCTGTCTGCTGCAGCTTACACCTTGGGGAGAGTCAGTGAGGGGGTCGGGGAGGACTTACACGGGGCACAGATTTTAGTGAGATGGACCACAGTCTGCGTCTCTTTTTGCCTTGTATTTGCCCAAATAAATCCTCCATATCTGAATTTGGCGCGAGGCTAAAAAGAGTTAAACGCAGCCGGGTATACAGAAGAGATAGAGGGATAGAAAACACAGACTAATACGTTTTAATATAAAGGGCATCAGAGACGCCCAGTGCACTCACATTATCCGCATACAGAATACCTCGGACTCTACGTGTCTCCATTGAGTTGAGTCAGTTGTACTGCACTCACAATGCGCTTGTTATGCTGGTAATGTGAGTGCACTGCGCCTCTCTGATACCGTTTACAGTAAAACGTATTAGTCTGTGTTTGCTGTCCCTCTGTCCCTTCTGTATCCCCGGCTGAGTTGCATGAGAAGTGCTCTCGTGAAGGACAGAGGAGAAGCCAAGGAGTCTATTCACTGATCCATTTCCCACATGCTCAATCAAGAATAGTGTCTGACTCCCGAATCTTGCAGTGGGGGACACCTTTTTCACACATAACACTGTTTTTCCCACTATTTTCTTTCCCACTGCGCTTTGGATTGTTTTTCTGTTACCTGACATAAATCAGAGAATGAACCTTTGCTGAAATGTTTATTGTACAAACATGAGGAACACATCTCATTTATTTATTATAGTACATGGAAATTCTGTGACACCAATTAACTTCCCAATTAGTAAAATGTTGAACACATGTTAATGACTTTGTGCTTTTTCATAGATAACACTAGTTTTTTCCCCTTTGTTCTTTCCCACTGCGCTTTGCCTTATTCCCTCGGGGTGAGAGACTGCCCTGTGACTGCCTTATTCCCTCGGGGTGAGAGACTGCCCTGTGACTGCCTTATTCCCTCGGGGTGAGAGACTGCCCTGTGACTGCCTTATTCCCTCGGGGTGAGAGACTGCCCTGTGACTGCCTTATTCCCTCGGGGTGAGAGACTGCCCTGTGACTGCCTTATTCCCTCGGGGTGAGAGACTGCCTTGGATGCCCTGTGACTGCCTTATTCCCTCGGGGTGAGAGACTGCCCTGTGACTGCCTTATTCCCTCGGGGTGAGAGACTGCCTTGGATGCCCTGTGACTGCCTTATTCCCTCGGGGTGAGAGACTGCCTTGGATGCCCTGTGACTGCCTTATTCCCTCGGGGTGAGAGACTGCCTTGGATGCCCTGTGACTGCCTTATTCCCTCGGGGTGAGAGACTGCCTTGGATGCCCTGTGACTGCCTTATTCCCTCGGGGTGAGAGACTGCCTTGGATGCCCTGTGACTGCCTTATTCCCTCGGGGTGAGAGACTGCCTTGGCACTGCCCTGTGACTGCCTTATTCCCTCGGGGTGAGATACTGCCTTGGCGCTGCCCTGTGACTGTGCCTTATTCCCTCGGGGTGAGAGACTGCCTTATTCCCTCGGGGTGAGAGACTGCCTTATTCCCTCGGGGTGAGAGACTGCCTTATTCCCTCGGGGTGAGAGACTGCCTTATTCCCTCGGGGTGAGAGACTGCCTTGCTAGTTGACCACTGTTGGACGTATTTATTGCACGTTTGTTTGTTGTTGAGATATTCTATTTGGTTTGTTCTGGCCTACTGTATATAAAGTATTTGTCAGATATATTATACCGCAGTCACAGGTAGTTATTCATTAAGCTGTGACAGTGCCGAGCTGGCTGCTATCACACTGAAAAACCTATTGATTTGAATAATGATCAGTATCTGTCACAACCTTAACTTATGCTGGGTTCAACTGATTTATTTTATTTGGGAAGGGATGTTAAATTAGAAGGGGACCGAGGGGAACACATTGTCTTCTTGCTTCTTTGGTAAAACACATTTGGTAAATGACACAAGGCAGACGGGGAAACGAGTGTTTTGTTTTCTGTAAGGTAGGCAAACGTGTTTCCTTGTCCTTGCTGATCACTCCGGGTAGAAGAGAAACGTTATTGAAATGAAACCTTCAGATTAATAATGCATGCACAAATGTCATTACCTTAGCATTATGTGAAGATCATGGGAGGTATACATAACATGCATCTCAATTCACTTTTAAGCATTTGTTTTCACCAGATGAGCTAACCGGTCTGTATGGAGAGGGTAGAAACGCCGTACCTGAGTCTGGATTCGATTCAGACCCCGAAACCAAAGGATCTGACCACGTCGGAGCTCCCTCTCCGCGTGATCGATTTCATCCTCATCGTCAGCAAGTTCCTCATCGGTCATGTCGTCTTTCCCTGGCCCGTGTCCTGCCTCCTTCAGGCATTTCAGGTGACTTGTGGGAACAGTGGAGATAACCTGGACAGAATAAAGGAGGTCACCTTTGGAGGTCAGAGCCCGTCGCTTGTCCCTCTCCAATACCCGCTACACAAAGATGTTTTGCCCAATTAAGATGATACTTTATTTGCGCAAATCCTCTGTCCTGACACTATGCACAAGGAACATGCTTAAATACGTATCTTTCCACATTACTATCTAACGTGTTATCAAAGCAGGTCATATTGTGAAATGGAAGGAACGTGCATACGAGTTATAGAGATCGTTTCACCTGTCCCCAAACAAGTTCCCCCACTCCTACAAACAGGCACCAAAGCCATTGTTCTGCGTTTAGAGGCGCACAGCTGAAGGGCTTCCCTCCGAACTGCACAATCACAATCTGAAACAAGAAGGGGAAACAGCCATGTCGTTACATGTCAGGGGCTGCAAGAAGGGGAAACAGCCATGTCGTTACATGTCAGGGGCTGCAAGAAGGGGAAACAGCCGTGTCGTTACATGTCAGGGGCTGCAAGAAGGGGAAACAGCCGTGTCGTTACATGTCAGGGGCTGCAAGAAGGGGAAACAGCCGTGTCGTTACATGTCAGGGGCTGCAAGAAGGGGAAACAGCCGTGTCGTTACATGTCAGGGGCTGCAAGAAGGGGAAACAGCCGTGTCGTTACATGTCAGGGGCTGCAAGAAGGGGAAACAGCCGTGTCGTTACATGTCAGGGGCTGCAAGAAGGGGAAACAGCCGTGTCGTTACATGTCAGGGGCTGCAAGAAGGGGAAACAGCCGTGTCGTTACATGTCAGGGGCTGAAAGAAGGGGAAACAGCCGTGTCGTTACATGTCAGGGGCTGCAAGAAGGGGAAACAGCCGTGTCGTTACATGTCAGGGGCTGCAAGAAGGGGAAACAGCCGTGTCGTTACATGTCAGGGGCTGCAAGAAGGGGAAACAGCCGTGTCGTTACATGTCAGGGGCTGCAAGAAGGGGAAACAGCCGTGTCGTTACATGTCAGGGGCTGCAAGAAGGGGAAACAGCCGTGTCGTTACATGTCAGGGGCTGCAAGAAGGGGAAACAGCCGTGTCGTTACATGTCTGGCGAAGCTTCCAAGGGAAATACACTGCCAGGTAGTATAATGTTGAATGATCGTGCTTTGCATTACGGAGGAGCACCCTACCTGAGAAAGTAGCTCGGATTTATGTTTTTGTACAATGTTGCTACATTTTAGGTTTGCGATTGAGCTCATGCAGTAAGAAGATACTTAAATAAGTCATCGCATCGCACTGTAGGGTGTTGGGGAATTTCCCATGTCACTTTGTTTTTGGAAGTGAAACATCTTTGCTGCGCCTACAGGGTTTTCATGGGACACAATCCTTGCCTTGTAATGAAAAACCGCAACGCGAGTGATGTCACGGTACTGATAGGCGCGCACTGTCGCACGTTGCCATCGCGCATGCGCAAAAAAAACCACTATGCCATGATAGCCGCACATGCGGTGTGGTGGCCGGGCACGGCACACATGCGCACCAGCCGCTGGGTCAGCGCACCGCTCATGCGCAGGCGCAACAACAACCCAACTTGGGAGACAGAGGCACCAGATTCACACATACAGAGACACACACACACACACACAGAGAGACGCATGCACACACACACACACACACACACAGACGCATGCACACACACACACAGAGACACATGCACACACACACACACACACACACACAGAGAGACGCATGCACACACACACACACACACACACACACACACACACACACACAGAGAGACACATGCACACACACACACACACACAGACGCATGCACACACACACACACACACACACACACACAGATGCACATGCACACACACAGAAACACATGCATAGACGCACACGCATGCACACACACACAGACAATTAGTATAACTATAGAAGTGCAAATAATTGCAAACGGGGGTGTGCCGAGCACGCGCGTTCTAAGTCAAACTTCTTTGTGTTTTGTCACCGACATTGTGTTTTGAATTTTAATTAAAAATATCACCATCACAAATACAATATCAGTAACAAAACAGTGACCAAAGACAAAGAAGTTTCACTTATAATGTGCGTGCTCGGCACACACGACTTTCTTCCAGTAAAACCTCATCTTGCCGTACAGAAATCTCTGGGAGGTATTTCATTCTCCTGAAACTTGTGCCTCAGTTAATATTCTTGTATTTGATTCTTCAAGACTTCGCCAATCCACTGAAATGGGACGCTCCTAATTTAACTCGGTCTAGTCTCCAAATTAGTATCTGGTTCTAGTGAAATATATATCTTGTCCTTACCTGGACTAAAAAAGTGCCCAGCACAATGCTGCAGAAAATCGGGTTGGCAAAAATACCATCAAAAACGTTCCTCTCCCCGTGGATCTTGCGGGCGTTGATCTCGTTAAACAGCTGCATCATGACGAAGGTGTTGAAGATGATGGTGTAATGCTCGGAGGGGTGAGAGTGCAGGGGCGCGTTTCTTCCGCTGTCAATGTCAAAAATGATTTCGCCTAGGAACCCAATATAAAAGATATCCCTTAATTCCCAAATTAAATATTTTAACGGTACGTTCTTCATTGATAGAGCAGACATGGGTGTTTTTTTTGTTTGTTTGTTTGTTGCTACCTACCAGCAAAAAGCAGTGTAAAAATGATGATGAGTTGGTAAACCGCATGGCCAAGAATGTTTTTCATCATGGTGCGAGATATGAGAGGCTTGTTTCTCCCGTACGGTTTGCGCAGAAGGAGAGATTCTGTAGGGGGCTCGGTTGCTAGAGCCAGCGAAGCAAATGTGTCCATGATTAAATTCACCCAAAGCATCTGGACAGCTTTTAAAGGAGAGTCCTGAACAAACGGTATGGATTACAACATTAATACAACATTAATACACCTTTATTAATTGGTATATTGTAATTTTAAGAGCATGAGGTACAGGAATAAACAGGGCAAAGGCTGCGCTAGGCCAGGGGGGCTCAAATCCAGTCCTCTAGCCCCCCCCCCCCCCAACAGGTCAGGTTTTAAGGATATCCCAGCTTCAGGGACTGATTGAGCCACCTGTGCTGAAGCAGGGGTATCCTGAAAACTTACTGTGCTGGGAGGACTTGAGGATTGGAGTTGAGCCCCCTGCACTAAGCTTTCACCAATACCAGTACAAAACTGGCTTGCAAACATCTCCCCCCCCCTCTCTGAGCAGACTGACCTGGGTAATACAGGCCCCAGTAAACGCCACGATCACGGCCACGACGTTGACGGTCAGCTGGAACTGGAGGAACTTGGAAATGCTGTCGTACACGTTGCGACCCCACATAACCGCCTTGACGATGCTGGAGAAGTTATCGTCGGTTAAGATGATATCAGAGGCTTCCTTGGCAACGTCGGTACCTGCCAAACCCTAGGTGTGCGGAGGGGAGCAGGCAAGTAAAGAAGTGATGAGCGAGACACGGATAGACATGTTCACATACAGTGTGTTTATCCTGAAAGAGCCTGGATAATGAAGGAAATAAACCGGTGTCAAGTAGTGAAAACCAGATATTAGCCCTACATAGTTTCCTTCTCTTTACCAATGGTTACGGCATTGGTGCCATTTTTTTTTAAATGATTTCCTTTCTTTACTCCCGGTTATTATTTAATTGCCAAATTTGGTTAACATGTTTATTTACCAAACCTAAACCAAAGGCCAACATATGTGCCTCTCCCATGGGAGAAGACCTAGGTAGAGAGTGGGCACCCCAGTCTCGGATAATAAATAAAATCGCTTTATTTGCTATGTCAGCGCCTCAGCGCCCCTTCACCGGTCTTATGGTCCCATTAATATTTCAGTTAACAATTTGGCCCCATTTCCATCGATGGTTTTCATGTCGGTAAACAACAGAAAATTATGGCTTGATTGTGATCACGCAGAAGGGCTTCTACAATTGCTCCTAAATATATATATGGAAACGTTAAGATTGGTCAACCTTTTTACTGCGTTCTTTAACAACCACGAACGTGACATCGCAGAATGTGTGGAACACACACTTGCAGCATGATTGTGAAAAATGACAAACAGGGCGCTGAATGTAGTTTGCATTCTTACTATACAACTTTTGTGCTGGAGATTACACTTTAAAAAGTAAACTTTCTCAAACGGCCATTATCTGAGCAATATAATAATGAGAAATCCCAAATCATTTGAGCTAAAAAGAGAGCCTGCGGTGTTCTATAAATATTTTCTCCCAGAATTCTTTGCAGTGCTTATAAGTTAGGTATCCTGTTAGTAAATTACATTGTGTGTAATTCTACTTATTTGAGATTTTGCATAAAAATAACAATACACTTCGCGTGATGAGAATCTATGCTTGGGACGCAATGGCACAATACTGAGCGGTTCCGCTCAAGAGGAACCAAACTCGGCTTTAATTTAATTACTTCCCCCAACCAAACTTTGTTGTATTTATTGATTTTTTTTGTAAAAGCATCTTTAACATTACTTTATATATGTAGAGGGAGAGGGGGGTTGGCCCGGTATTAAAGGGGTTGCACCCCATATGGCCACCCACTGACCTCACCAGGGAGGCAAGGGGTTAACTGGACTGCGGTCCAGGAAGGTGGTTTACACCTTGTCATGTCAGGAAACTGTATGTTCCCCTGTTCCCATGTTTCATTATAATCCTGTATTTTAATGTTTTAAAGTGCATTTCTGTATCTCCAGTTCTGGAGGTCGCAGAGAGTTGATATTTGGCCAATATGTGGAGTCACTGTAGGCATTAAAAACTGGCAAATTTCGACCCACTGAGCCCACCAGAATGGAACTTATTAATATGTGTAGATATTAAAGAGTATATGTATGGTATTTTGGATCTGCTCTGAAAAATGCAGACTCCATCTGCTATGCTAAATAGGTCAGGAAAAGCAGCCGGATGATTGAGCCTAAGTACTAATCAACAGATCAAGTACTAATCAACAGACTCTGCCACTCTAATTGTTACCTGAGGGCGGAGAATCATCAAACTGGAGTGGTTTGTAAGTGTTATGTCTACACCTACAAACAATGCAGATCCTACCAGATACTTAATTTGGTAGACTGGTCATCGCCCCTGATTGAATTATGGGGCTACAGAAATAAGACCCTCAGAGTCCCAGTACACATGGGCTAACTTGCTGGGGGGCATGGGTTAATCTGTGTCTCCACGTTAGGGATTGGATACAGATAATTGTTCACCAATAGTCTGTATTCAATGTTAAGAATAGGGTTACACAGGTATATAAACTGTGTCAACCCTACAGTTTTTAGTTGTTCTTCTGATTCCACCTGGGATGTCACCGGATTGCTGTAGAATTGCTAGCTGATACTTCTCCATCCCCCAACCCTAAGTAGGTGTTACCTTGTCTGTTAATTGTACTATATTGCTGTGTTCACCTTTTTAAGGAATAAATATATTTTATTATATCTAAGCCTCGTTCAGTTCAACCCAGATATTTGGTGTTCATTATATCTTGTCATAAGCTACCGTGACAATATATTGATACATCTCTACATCTTTTGTATCTATTTTTAATAAGTGAAACATAAAACAAACCATTTACCATTGCAAAGCCAACATCTGCCTTTTTAAGAGCGGGTCCATCATTGGTACCATCGCCTGTCACTGCCACGACCTGACGCTGCTCACCAATTGTGCTGTCGATGATCCCTACAAACAATGCAAGACAACAAAACCCTCTACATCCGCATTGTATGATGGAGGAATTCTTTTCAGTATTTGGGGGGTTTTTCAGATCAAGGTTCAGCTTATTAGTCATTTAAAAAAAATAGAAGTGATAACACGGTGCAACAGGGACTTATCACTGTTTGAGAGAAACTGCCTATAAATCGAGCAGGGAGCTGGTTAATTGCACACAGGCAATTAACTAGACTCCACCTGGACACATTAGAGCTCTAAGAAAAGCCTCCTGTTGGAAACAGGAGAGAGATTCCTTAGCTCACATTTGGGCTTACAGAAGGAGAGCAGAGAAGCCTGCACACAGACACTGTCTTGAGCACAAAGACTGTGCTGAGATCAAAACACCCAGACACAGAGAGACCTATATTTCCTGGACAAGGACCCAGGACCCTGCCAGAGACTGACATGGAGGGACACCTGCTTAAGGTACTTCCTGAGACTTTGGGGTGATAGGCTGGTAATGGGAATATCCCTCCAGTCCTGCAGATAGGGTCTTAAAAAGAGATATGGGTTTGTTATTTTGTTGTTTTTGTATGTTTTGTCTGGATAAAGCCAAGATATAATTTCACCCTAATCGGTCTCCATTATACGAACCTCTGCACATATCTCTTACATATGGTGTCAGAAGTTGGGATGAGAGGTGGCCCTTAAAATTAAAAGGGGCCCCGGAGACTGCCTGTGAATTTTTTGTGTTTTTACTTGCATGCATCCTGAGCAACAAAACAAAGAACCACGTACAGAAGTGACCAGATTTTAAGGGCTACACATCCAGACAGGAAAACTACAACTGCACTGGAGAAAGCCACAACACCAGTTTGACTGGGAGGGCTGCGACAGACGGTGACCCACACAAGGCACTGATTCTGTGTTTAGAGTCTACTCCACCACTTGTGAAAGAAAAAAAGAAAAAACCATGGGATTTTAAAATGGCCCCCCAGCTGTAGTCAAATACAGACTCTGCAAGAATGGGGAAGAAAATGTGTTCCTGGTGTACAGAGCCCAGCCACACGAAGCACTGTCCCTTCAGGCCTTATTCGGACGATGAGGATGATCCCTACGTGGCCCCAAAAAAAGGGCTGTTGCCAGAGGAATATTTTTTTCAACGAGCCAAGGAACTGCAGCAGCAAGCAATGCACTGTGGTCACACGGAAGGTGCAGAAGTTTTACTTGGCAAGGGCACATCCAGTATCACTGATTAGAAAGAATGTGTGCACAGTACTGCTGATGTTTCAGAACCTACCAAAGTAAAGAAGAAAAATAAAAAGTCTTCAGAGACGCCTGAGAGAGCTACAAACTCTGCAAGCAAAGTCTGCCCACCTGTAGGACTACCAGCTGGGGTCCTAGCGAATACAGTGAAAATAGCTGCAATAGCGCCTCCCGAAGTCAGGAAGAAAAATACACCTGATAGCCCCAAAATGGAGGACAAGATGAGGCGTTCCTGTAATGAACCCTACCCCACGGAAGAGTGGCCCATCCGGTCCTATGAGAATACGGATAAGGATGAAGATACCTCTTACGGGGAACCCGAACCGAGTCACACCCACAAAACACCCCAAGAATGGTGGCGGTGCCTAAACGCGGTACGCACCGAACAAACAGGTGTATATGACCGCGAATATTCCTGCCAGCTAACGCAACTGCCAGAAAAGCCTGGCGGATACCGTGCAGCTGCTGAAGTTTCAAATAAAGACAGAGACGTCCTGATGGGACGGAGTGGTCCAAAACAAAAAGGCGGAAAAAGGAAAGCGGTTCTTCACTTACCGTGGAAGGAACAGACACGTCCGAAGATCTCGCGGAGAAAAAGGGGGTCCGAGATGTCCTGCAGCCTAGAGAAAATGGAGGATGTCATGCGGATGACAGACTATCCAGAGGGCCCAAGGCTGAAGTCGTGTAACACAAAGATATGTCCGGTCAGTGCCAACAGTGAGGAACCCTAAAGCAACCATACCAGGGAAGCGGAGCCGGAACCAGTTAGTGACGATCCCTTGACCAGCCCTGAAGATGCACTGCAAGCTGCCAGGCATAACTGTGATCTGCTCCGGGAAGAAGTAAAAATGGAGAGAGAAAATCGTGCTGAGCTACAGAAGACTGTGCTCGCAATTTACTCTGCGGCCAAGACCGAATTGGAGGATCTAAGGACGGATCTAGATACTGCGAACACTTCTATTACCGCCATGGATGAAAAGCTGAGCAAGTCTGACCGAATGATTGCTAATCTGAAACAGAAGTATGAGGACGCACTGAAAGAGATTACAGTCTCTCAGCAATAGGTTCGCAATTGCCATAGAGAGTTGGAATGAGGTTCATACTCTCCGCATAGAACTGGATGCCTGACACCAAGAGATAAGAAGTTGCTGCACAGAACTGGAAGTCTCTATAAAGGAACTTCACAGACTCGATGAGGAGCTGGACAGCTCTAAAAAAGCTGTCTACAGTCTAAATATGGATCTTAAAGTCTTTCAAAAGGAGCTTCAGACCCTCAACCTAGAGATAGAAGTCTCACGCCAGGAGACCGGGAGTCTCAACTCAGAAGTGCATAAATGTAAGGAGGACTACAAGGAGGCCCTGAAAATTATAGCGACTGTAAAAAGAGAAAATACCAGCCTGAAAGAGGTAAATTCTGATTTGACTGACCACATCAGTGAAATGAATAGCAAGCATTATGAGCTACAAAAAAGGAATAGACTATTGGAAGATGAAAAGTTTGAAGCATTGGAGCAACGCACACAAGCAGAGCACCTACTGCAGAACCAACTGCAAGGTCTGCGTACGCACCTCCAGAATGCCGAGGAGAAGCAGCGAACTCTGCAGGAAGAAAATCTGTACAAGTACAAGTAAAAAAAAGTACAAGTAAAAAAAGTACAAGTGCTCCAGGAACGTCTGATTACCCAGTGTGTTCCCACAGAGCATCATGAGGAACTGAAGGCTACCCTGATCATCACCAGAGCATTGTTGGAGGCGAAGCTTAGAGGCCAGGTGACTCTGTATGAGAGGGAGCACGAGAAGGTCCAGAAACTATAGCAAGAGATGGAGAAGCAGAGCAGCTGCTCCATCCCCAAAAGTCAGTACGCCCAGGAGAAAGAGGTGTGGAAATCGCAAGCAGCAGCGACCCTGGAGATGAAATCTGCAGAGCTCCAAAATATGAGGATGCGTGGAAATAAGCTCAGAGTGAGCACAGTGAAGAGATGAAGGCCCTGAGAGGAGAATTGCAGGATGCACTCAAGAAACAGGGATCTCTCGCTGATGAGTTAAAGCTGGCAGCTAAACACACATACCAGCAATTTGCAGCTCTACAGATGCAGATTGCTGACCTCAAGATACAGCTCACCACAAAGGAAGAGAGTGAAAAGGTGTCCGTTCGTCAAGTGGCCAGCCAGACACTGCGCTATGAGGCCAAGATGGCCGATGACCGCAAATTGCTGGACAATGAGAGGGCCTGGCTGCAGCTGGGCTGGACAAAGTCCGGAGGAGCACTGGCAGCTGCAGATCAGAAAAAGACAAGGAAACAGATTTAAGCCTTGCGCTGAGTCAACTGGAAGATGTGGAATTGCAACTCAATTCCAAAGAAGCTGAACTTGCAACTGCATTGTGTGGAAAAAGAAGTGCAGAAGGACAGCTTCAAGAGCTGAAAACTCAAATAGCTATTCTTGAATGCTCAGTAAGTGATACCATGACATGGCACGAGTCTAGGATAGTAGAAATAGATTTCGAACATCAGACAGAAATCAAAAGTAAGATGGCAGAGGCTTTGCAAGACCTGAGCAAGGGTTACAAGGAAAGGACATTTAGTGCTAAAATGGAGTCCTTGGAAAAGATGGCGAGAGAAAGCTATTTGCGTAAAAGCTCTGCGACTGTCACCATACAGTCTGCCTACAAAGAGAGGATCGCCCGACGCAGGGGAAATCTCATGACCACGCGGTCAGTAGAAAGACTATACTTGGAAAAAGTCCTCTTCGAGCGACTGAGGTGTGCTGCTCTCAAGCACCTTCTGGAGGAGACACTAATAACCTGGAGAAAGGGCTCCAATCCCAGCGGGACGGAGGGATCTCGTACTCCATCCACTCTTACTCGAGCCGCAGAAATATCTCGAGTGAGAGTAGAAGGATGGACTTCGGCCGTGGTAAGCCCGAGATTTCCACAAACATCGGAGGTATGTAACAGGGACTTATCACTGTTTGAGAAAAACTGGCTATAAATCCAGCAGGGAGCTGGTTAATTGCAGACAGGCAATTAACTAGACTCCACCTAGTCACATTGGAGCTCTAAGAAAAGCCTCCTGTTGGAAACAGGAGAGATTCCTTAGCTCACATTTGGGCTGACAGAAGGAGAGCAGAGAAGCCTGCACACAGACACTGTCTTGACTACAAAGGCTGTGCTGAGACCAAGACAACCAGATAATAATATTTCCTGGACACAGAGGACACAGGAACCTGCCAGAGACTGACATGGAGGGCCACCTGCTTAATGTACCTCCTGAGACTTTGGGGTGATAAGCTGGTAATGGGAATATCCCTCCAGTCCTGCAGATAGGGTCTGGGGAAGTAAGTTACCCCTTACACAGGGATAGGGGTTTGTTATTTTGTTGTTTTTGTATGTTTTGCCTGGATAAAGGAACAGGCTCAATAAAGCCAAGATATAATTTCACCCTAAAACAGTCTCCATTATATGTACCTCTGCACACATCTCTTACACACAGTATGACATTTGTGTTTACACTGAACTAACACGTGACTTTGCGTTTTTTTTTTTAGGTGTCTGCGATGTTAATCTTAGCTTAAAATAGTGGGTAACTTGCAGTACAAAGTTCAAGAGCAAATAAAGTGGAATTAAGCAGTCTATATTGAAATTATAAACTTCTGAGTTTACCTTTTACTAGTGTGTGTTTATCAGTTGGGGATGAGCGAGCCAGGACCCTTAGCTTTGGCCAAATTTTGTCGATACGTTCTTGTTCTATCTGAGAAGAGCAAAAATATATAAATATATATATATATATATATATATATATATATATACACACAAACACACACACATAGACAAAACCTCATACTGTAGGTTTATTTGGTAGATTTAGGAGTAAATTCTTTATACTCCGATGCTGCCATTGAGGCCGGTTTCGTCCGAAAGTCCTCATTTAAGTCATTAAAGATTTTCGGTCTAGAACGGCCTAAACGTTTGCTTCGGGGTATATGGAAACGTACCCCGTAGATTGTAAAATAGAAAAAAATATAAGTGCTTGCTTACAGTTGACACTTCTACATTCTGTATAAGGTGTAGCGTGCTTGGTGTAAGGCGTAGCGTGCTTGGTGTAAGGCGTAGCGCGCTTGGTGTAAGGCGTAGCGCGCTTGGTGTAAGGCTTAGCGCGCTTGGTGTAAGGCTTAGCGCGCTTGGTGTAAGGCTTAGCGTGCTTGGTGTAAGGCGTAGCGCGCTTGGTGTAAGGCGTAGCGCGCTTGGTGTAAGGCGTAGCGCGCTTGGTGTAAGGCGTAGCGCGCTTGGTGTAAGGCGTAGCGCGCTTGGTGTAAGGCGTAGCGCGCTTGGTGTAAGGCGTAGCGCGCTTGGTGTAAGGCGTAGCGCGCTTGGTGTAAGGCGTAGCGTGCATGGTGTAAGGCGTAGCGCGCTTGGTGTAAGGCGTAACGCGCTTGGTGTAAGGCGTAGCGCGCTTGGTGTAAGGCGTAGCGCGCTTGGTGTAAGGCGTAGCGCGCTTGGTGTAAGGCGTAGCGCGCTTGGTGTAAGGCGTAGCGCGCTTGGTGTAAGGCGTAGCGCGCTTGGTGTAAGGCGTAGCGCGCTTGGTGTAAGGCGTAGCGCGCTTGGTGTAAGGCGTAGCGCGCTTGGTGTAAGGCGTAGCGCGCTTGGTGTAAGGCGTAGCGCGCTTGGTGTAAGGCGTAGCGCGCTTGGTGTAAGGCGTAGCGCGCTTGGTGTAAGGCGTAGCGCGCTTGGTGTAAGGCGTAGCGCGCTTGGTGTAAGGCTTAGCGCGCTTGGTGTAAGGCGTAGCGCGCTTGGTGTAAGGCGTAGCGCGCTTGGTGTAAGGCGTAGCGTGCTTGGTGTAAGGCGTGCTTGGTGTAAGGCGTGCTTGGTGTAAGGCGTAGCGCGCTTGGTGTAAGGCGTAGCGCGCTTGGTGTAAGGCGTAGCGCGCTTGGTGTAAGGCTTAGCGCGCTTGGTGTAAGGCGTAGCGCGCTTGGTGTAAGGCGTAGCGCGCTTGGTGTAAGGCGTAGCGCGCTTGGTGTAAGGCGTAGCGCGCTTGGTGTAAGGCGTAGCGCGCTTGGTGTAAGGCTTAGCGCGCTTGGTGTAAGGCGTAGCGCGCTTGGTGTAAGGCTTAGCGCGCTTGGTGTAAGGCGTAGCGCGCTTGGTGTAAGGCGTAGCGCGCTTGGTGTAAGGCTTAGCGCGCTTGGTGTAAGGCGTAGCGCGCTTGGTGTAAGGCGTAGCGCGCTTGGTGTAAGGCGTAGCGCGCTTGGTGTAAGGCGTAGCGCGCTTGGTGTAAGGCGTAGCGCGCTTGGTGTAAGGCGTAGCGCGCTTGGTGTAAGGCGTAGCGCGCTTGGTGTAAGGCGTAGCGCGCTTGGTGTAAGGCTTAGCGCGCTTGGTGTAAGGCGTAGCGCGCTTGGTGTAAGGCTTAGCGCGCTTGGTGTAAGGCGTAGCGCGCTTGGTGTAAGGCGTAGCGCGCTTGGTGTAAGGCGTAGCGCGCTTGGTGTAAGGCGTAGCGCGCTTGGTGTAAGGCGTAGCGCGCTTGGTGTAATGCGTAGCGCGCTTGGTGTAAGGCGTAGCGCGCTTGGTGTAAGGCGTAGCGCGCTTGGTGTAAGGCTTAGCGCGCTTGGTGTAAGGCGTAGCGCGCATGGTGTAAGGCGTAGCGCGCTTGGTGTAAGGCTTAGCGCGCTTGGTGTAAGGCTTAGCGCGCTTGGTGTAAGGCGTAGCGCGCTTGGTGTAAGGCGTAGCGCGCTTGGTGTAAGGCGTAGCGCGCTTGGTGTAAGGCGTAGCGCGCTTGGTGTAAGGCGTAGCGCGCTTGGTGTAAGGCTTAGCGCGCTTGGTGTAAGGCTTAGCGCGCTTGGTGTAAGGCGTAGCGCGCTTGGTGTAAGGCTTAGCGCGCTTGGTGTAAGGCGTAGCGCGCTTGGTGTAAGGCTTAGCGCGCTTGGTGTAAGGCTTAGCGCGCTTGGTGTAAGGCTTAGCGCGCTTGGTGTAAGGCGTAGCGCGCTTGGTGTAAGGCTTAGCGCGCTTGGTGTAAGGCGTAGCGCGCTTGGTGTAAGGCGTAGCGCGCTTGGTGTAAGGCGTAGCGCGCTTGGTGTAAGGCTTAGCGCGCTTGGTGTAAGGCGTAGCGCGCTTGGTGTAAGGCGTAGCGCGCTTGGTGTAAGGCGTAGCGCGCTTGGTGTAAGGCGTAGCGCGCTTGGTGTAAGGCGTAGCGCGCTTGGTGTAAGGCGTAGCGCGCTTGGTGTAAGGCGTAGCGCGCTTGGTGTAAGGCTTAGCGTGCTTGGTGTAAGGCGTAGCGCGCTTGGTGTAAGGCTTAGCGCGCTTGGTGTAAGGCGTAGCGTGCTTGGTGTAAGGCGTAGCGCGCTTGGTGTAAGGCGTAGCGCGCTTGGTGTAAGGCTTAGCGCGCTTGGTGTAAGGCGTAGCGTGCTTGGTGTAAGGCGTAGCGTGCTTGGTGTAAGGCGTAGCGTGCTTGGTGTAGCATGAGGAAAGGTCCACAAATAGGGAATTTGCAAAGCGTGGTTCACGGAAAGCCGTTCCTTCTCCAGGTGAACCTGTCCTGTCTTTGTGCCCTTCTGCACACTCGGATACACTTGAACAAACCTCTCCTTTTTCGTTCCGGATACGCCGGTTGAACTCTTTCCCCTCCAAACAGATGAAGTCCTCCCCAGGCTGAATAATGCCGCACTTGGCTGCGATGGCGCGCGCGGTGTTAATGTTGTCCCCAGTAACCATACGGACGCTGATCCCGGCGCGCTGACATTTGCGGATAGCTTCCGGGACCTGTGCACACAGCATATGGTAATACCTTGCATCATACTCACTGCTCCTGTACAGCATTTGGGACACGTTCTGTCATTTCCAATATTATCATTTTCAGTTTATATTTCTACTTTTTATAGATTCTTTAGTGAATATATCAGTTTCGATCAGGGGTGGGCAAGCCCAGTCCTCAAGGGCCACCAACAGGTCAGGTTTTCAGGTTATCCCAGCTTTACCACAGGGGGTGCAGTCATTGACTGAGCCACCTGTGTTGAAGCAGGGATATCCTTAAAACCCGACCTATTGGGGGCCCTTGAGGACTGGAGTTTCCACCCCTTCCTTCGATGGATGGATTTTTTTACATGAATATATATTGTGTGTCCTTTTTTTACACTGATAAATAATTGCCCGTGTATGTGCAGCTCACACCACTTTGGAGTGCGGTCCAATTTATCACCATGGATTATTTTCCATGTTTTCGAGATTGCTTTACTCATACCTAAAGGTAAATCTCCCTTATAAATCTAAAAACAAGTCTTTTCAATATTGTCATAGTTGAAGAAATATTGACTCCTGACGGTGCTGGCTAGTATCGGCGAGTGCCCGATCATGAGAAACGGTACCCATCTTTACACAGAGTATATTGCAAGTCGAAATTTTACAATCAATTGCTCAGATAAAAAAAAAAAAACCTCTACATTTAAATGCTGTTCCTGCGATGTTAGAAAATGTTAAAAGAAAAACGTGACAAAGTGAATCAACAAGTAATAACTAGAAATTAGAGATATAAAAAACTGTTAAATCCATTGGCACACTTTGACATTTTTTTACACCAAAATTGATTTGTAGCTGATCAGTTTGCAGAACTTTTTAGAACTAAACATTTTTTCTGAAATCGCGCATTTTCACCATCAATTCGCTGTTTCGCCAAAAGAATTGCAGACGAGTCACAAGTGACTCGCCAAACACTTTGAGTTTGTTAAATGAGAATGAAAAGAGACCTAACGTACAATTTATACCACGTGGAGAGATATCGGTGAATAAACCTGGCTCATTTTGGATATGCACAGTATATTCAAATTTGCATAATTCCCATCACTCCCTCTCACGCAACGTCAACCTTTTGGGGAAGCAGAAAAAGGGCCAATTTCACATGGATTGCAAACTCGAGCTAAAGCTTTGCACGTCTCTACTAAAAATTCAAGCGGAAAACTGAAAGATGTCTACACTTGTGCCAAAATATCAGCCTCGTGTAAACAAGTTGGAAGCAAGTACAGAAACCCAAACTTCTAGAAAACCCATGGAATCCACTAAAAAAAATACAACTAAACATAGCCCAGCGGCGTGTCTTACCTCGGGCCTCACAGGGTCCTCAATTCCTACCACGGTAATGCAGGTCAGGTCGCCCACTATCTCGTTTTCGTTCTCCCACTCGGGCTCCGGTACTCCCGGAAGGTCCCGGTACGCGATGCAGATGGTCCGCAGTCCATCGCAAGCCATGGGCTCGATGACCTTCTTTACCATGTCGTCGCGATCGCGGGGGCGGAATGTGCGCAGCTCCCCAGTGCTGCTTAAGATGTTCGAACACCTGGCGCAGGAGAGAGGCTCACCGTCAGGGAAATGACTGGGTGTTTGTGCAGGAATGGTCTTTTCTTATTTTGTAAACCATGACGGATAAGCCGGGCACTATAAATAAATATATATATATTGTAACTGTGAGGATTCGGGGGATCGCGTCCCTTGCGGCGCGGTCCCTCCTCTCTACATACCAGTACTGCAGCGGCCGCTGCCTCCGATCCGCCCCCCCCCCCGCTGTGTGCGCGCAACCCCGCTGTTTACAGAGCGCGCGCGCGCACCCGCTCCTCTTCTACCAGGTCACGGACCTTAGCTCCGCCCCCACGGTCGCGTGACATTGTTCCTCAACGCTATCATATGGACTCGTGAGAACAATAACAGTTTATGTAAGGATGTAACAAATACAATTCCCACCAACTTTGTGGAACATCATTCGAATGAATGAGTTGAAGATGACCCATCGGATGTACCGGTATGCACCATACCGTGATCTGATTTAAAGGATGGGGACATCTGAAGATAGGAGCTGGGTCTTGAAATGTCAAGCAGAACAATTTCTATACAGTGTGAATCCTAAACCATACCTACCCTGTATGGATCGGTCATCTGAAAGAATGACACAATATAGTAACATTTATGTTACCAAAAAAAAAATACAAAATCCTCAGGAACCTTAGGCTAAGGCCCCGCTCCCAGAGTCAGGCGGTGCGCTGAGATACACAGACCGCGATCTGCGGTCTGTAGAGAGCCGGAGCCGGAGCGGGAGGTGGGCGGGAGTGGGAGGTTTGATCGGGAGGTGGGAGGTTTGATCGGGAGGTGGGCGGTTTGACAGGGAGGGGGGGCGTGGCTTGAGCGGAGGGACCCGCTACTCTCCCCCCCCCTCCCTCCACGGACTCGGGCTGGAGCTGGAAGGTAAGTTTAAACACACACACGCAGGCACTCATTCATACACACACACACACACACGCACACGCACACACACACAGGCAGGCACTCACGCACTCATACACACACACACGCGCGCACACACAGGCAGGCACTCACGCACTCATACACACACACACACACACAGACAGAGGCAGGCACTCACGCACTCGGGCACACACACACACAGACAGGCACTCACGCACTCAGACACATACACACACAGACAGGCACGCACTCAGACACACACACAGAGAAAGGCACTCACCTGCTTTCACTCCACACTCCTCCCCGCTCCCCGAAGCCTCTCCTCCTCCCGAAGCCTCCCCTCCCCATTGGCTCACAGCCACACACGTCACGCGTCAACGCTAGGAAACACCATTCTCTGGTGTCTCCAGCGGCTGACGCGCTACAGCGTGTAGTGCTCTGTGCAGCCAGGGGGGACCGGGACCGGCTCGCGAGGATTCCCCTGCTGGTGGGGAACTCGCGACCCGCCGCCCGCGCCAACGAGCGCAGCGGGACCGAGGCCTTACAGAGAGACACACTGTGCGTGTTTCAGAACTCGGTCTCCCTTTTAGGCTCTCCTGTCTGTATCACTCTCTAGGAATCCCCCACGTATATTTTTGGGATTATGGATGTTCTGTGGGGGAATCGTGATTATGCTATAGGAGCTGTGTGAAAATGCTAATAAAATACTTTACAAGTTTGTAAAAGACCCTGTGGTTTTACTTCCCTTAATAAAGTTTAAATGCCAAAAGTAATCGGTCTAAAGTTAAGAAAATGTATCATGCACGGATACAAAATCTACACTATTAAACCTGCTTAAAAATAATAATTTATCACATACGCCTATACCCTCCTCTGCCCCTCCTTACATCTCCCCCTAATATCTCACTATACCATCCTCTGCCCCTCCTTACATCTCACCCTAATTTCTCACTATGCCCTCCTCTGCCCCTCCATACATCTCACCCTAATATCTCACTATACCCTCCTTTGCCCCTCCTTACTGTATATCTCACCCTAATATCGCACTATACCCTCCTCTGCCCCTCCTTACGTCTCACCCTAATATCTCACTGTACCCCCCTCTGCCCCTCCTTACGTCTCACCCTAATATCTCACTATACCCTCCTCTGCCCCTCCTTACATCTCACCCTAATATCTCACTATACCCCCCTCTGCCCCTCCTTACGTCTCACCCTAATATCTCACTATACCCTCCTCTGCCCCGACTTACGTCTCAGCCCTAATTTCTCACTACACACCGCTCGCCTCATGCGTTCTGCTCAAGGATGTCTTCGGTCTGCCCCTTTTATACCTAAAACTTACACATACGGTGGGGTGCCAGGCGGCTTCTCCAAAAATACTGGACCCAATGGTGACAGGTGCAACGCACTTAAGACACACACACAAAATCAGTGGCTCTTCGACTGAGCCACTGATTGGGGCACCTGTGCTGAAGCAGGGATATCCTGAAAACCTGATCTGTTGGTGGCCCTTGAGGACCAGAGTTGGCTACCCTTGGTGTACACCAATTCATCTCATTTGCGTAGTCTTTGATCATTTCCAGCATAATGCTTACATCTGGTGCTCCCCATGTAACGTGCTCCTTCTCCATATAACCTACCAACCTCAGGTAATGAACAATGTGTGTGTGTCCCCCCCCCTTCTTCTTCTTCTTAAGCCGTATTCACTCCTTGTGTCTCATCCTCACAAGAGAAATCGGCGCATTGCGACCCATCGGAAGCACTCACTTTTTCAGCACGATCTCCGACGCGCCCTTGCTGTAGAGCCGGAAGCCCCCGCCCGGCAGGCAGATGATGGTACTCATGGACTTGCGCACAGAGTTGAAGGTGTACACTTTATAGAGCCGCTCCTCAGGTATCTGGTCTCGCACCAGCTGGTAATCCCGTTGTAAATCCAGGACATAGCCAAGCAGGGCGCACTCAGTTTTATTGCCTACTTGCTGAGGAAGCGCTCCTTCTTTCTGTGGAGGCTGGAAGGCAGAGAAATATGTGGCGTTATATATTTACTGTATTTGTCATACCCTTACACAGTACAGGGCGCTGTATCTTAGTTAGCAAAGCATTGGTGGGCATGTAACATTGCGAGTGACGGGCATACAGGCGCTGTTGACATGTCTGTGGTGGGCAGAGGTGGGAACATTATGGTCAGGTTATGGGTTAGGTCAGCGGTGCTCAACTCCAGTACTCAAGCCCCCCGCCCCCCTGTCAACAGGTCAGGATATCCCAGATTTAGCACAGGTGGCTCAATCAGTCCCTGCTTCAGCACAGGTGGCCCAATCAGTCCCTGCTTCAGCACAGGTGGCTCAATCAGAGGCTTAGTCTTCGACTGTGCCTCTGAGCCACCTGTGCTGAAGCTGGGATATCCTGAAAACCTGACCTGTTGTGCAGCCCTAAGGCCGCGCTTATACAGCCGGCGACGCAACCAATGACGTCACCCGTCGCTGTCGCCATTGCGATAGTTGTAATTTAAGTTTAGGCTACAAGGCCAGTGACGTCAGAAAGGGGGAGGGCAGAGGGACGGACAAGCTCTCTGATTGGCCACAAGGGGAGACCGTCGCTGAAAAAAGTCAAATAACGGTGACTACTAGATTTTTGGTAGCGCTGTCGCTTGGTCGCGCCGTCGCGTGCACTATGAGCGCCGATGACGGTGACAATTCATTTGTTTTGACATGACGTTGTGTCGCCGGCACTATAAGCGCAGCCTAACTGTGAATTAAATAAACCCAGCCGAATCATTGTTACAGGAGAACGGATCGATCAGCAGCTCAGCCAATCACGTGCCAGTGCGCAGATTGTACTGATGCGCATATTGATCAGCAGCTCAGCCAATCACGTGCCAGTGCGCAGATTGTACTGATGCGCATATTGATCAGCAGCTCAGCCAATCACGTGCCAGTGCGCAGATTGTACTGATGCACATATTGATCAGCAGCTCAGCCAATCACGTGCCAGTGCGCAGATTGTACTGATGCACATATTGATCAGCAGCTCAGCCAATCACGTGCCAGTGCGCAGATTGTACTGATGCACATATTGAATGGGAGTTTTTTCATGCCAATAATGCTCGTTTTGTAGGGGTAGGGAGAGATTGAGTTCAGAGTGGCACGGAGGCTGGGGGGTGGGGCGTTTGTGAGGGGGGGGGGCTTGAGGTCTGGGGTCTGGTGTATAACATACACACTTACTAGTATCTTGCTGGTGTAGGCACAGTTAATGGCAATGGCATTGACGAGAAGGTCCAAGCTTTTGGGATTGATGCTATCAGGATCTGGCTTTCCTTTATGATGCTGATCCCCGATGTAAGACTGAACAACGGTCATCCGGTTTGTAGTGAGAGTCCCAGTTTTGTCCGAGCAGATGGCGGTGGCATTGCCCATGGTCTCACAAGCGTCCAAGTGACGTACAAGGTTGTTGTCCTTCATCATTTTCTGTAAACAAGAAGCGTGTTGGTTTGAAATCCGTACGCTGCTTTTTCCTGGACACGCCGGGATGGCGTGGATGGTGTGGGGGGCCTAGTGGCCTAATCACTGGCTGCTGAGATGGATACAGAGCCTGTAAGGCAGGGGTGACCAACCCCGGTTCTCAAGGGCCACCACCAGGTCAGATTTTCAGGATATCCCTGCTTCAGCACAGGTGGCTCAATTAGAGGATCAGTCATAATGACTGAGCCACCTGTGCTGAAGCAGGGATATCATGAAAACCTGACATGTTGGTGGCCCTTAAGGACTGGAGTTGTCCACGCCTGCTGCAGTGTGCGTGTTTGGATACCGCATGGCTGCATGTGTTGATTAGATGCTGATCTAACATCATGCAACTTTTGTAACAAAGTGTCAAATAAGTATCCCGAACTAGGGATTGTACTGTGTTACAATGTATACAAACATATTTACTGAGCTGTCCTGTGCCATAATACACATTGCAGACCAGTCTCGCTGTAACGGAAAGCTACAATGATATATTTAGCTCCGTTAACACATTGAACCATTACCGGAAATGTGCCATTTCATTAAAGACAAAGCAAATACTCAAATGGTTTCTCAAATTATCAGTGTACAATGTATTTTAACATCGCCTCAAGGGAAAAATAATCCTTATTCTGCTGAACCCAACGAGACAGACTTCTTTAAACAACTACTTGCTGGAACTAGAATTAATTCATAGACAGGCAAGAGAGTGGGACGGACAGGCGACTAAGGGTCAGGAATAGTCAGAACAGGAATTGTAGGTGCAGGGCTATAAGAGAGTGGGACGGACAGGCGACTAAGGGTCAGGAATAGTCAGAACAGGAATTGTAGGTGCAGGGCTATAAGAGAGTGGGACGGACAGGCGACTAAGGGTCAGGAATAGTCAGAACAGGAATTGTAGGTACAGGGCTATAAGAGAGTGGGACGGACAGGCGACTAAGGGTCAGGAATAGTCAGAACAGGAATTGTAGGTGCAGGGCTATAAGAGAGTGGGACGGACAGGCGACTAAGGGTCAGGAATAGTCAGAACAGGAATTGTAGGTGCAGGGCTATAAGGGAGTGGGACGGACAGGCGACTAAGGGTCAGGAATAGTCAGAACAGGAATTGTAGGTGCAGGGCTATAAGAGAGTGGGACGGACAGGCGACTAAGGGTCAGGAATAGTCAGAACAGGAATTGTAGGTACAGGGCTATAAGAGAGTGGGACGGACAGGCGACTAAGGGTCAGGAATAGTCAGAACAGGAATTGTAGGTGCAGGGCTATAAGAGAGTGGGACGGACAGGCGACTAAGGGTCAGGAATAGTCAGAACAGGAATTGTAGGTGCAGGGCTATAAGGGAGTGGGACGGACAGGCGACTAAGGGTCAGGAATAGTCAGAACAGGAATTGTAGGTGCAGGGCTATAAGAGAGTGAGACGGACAGGCGACTAAGGGTCAGGAATAGTCAGAACAGGAATTGTAGGTGCAGGGCTATAAGGGAGTGGGACGGACAGGCGACTAAGGGTCAGGAATAGTCAGAACAGGAATTGTAGGTGCAGGGCTATAAGAGAGTGGGACGGACAGGCGACTAAGGGTCAGGAATAGTCAGAACAGGAATTGTAGGTGCAGGGCTATAAGTGAGTGAGACGGACAGGCGACTAAGGGTCAGGAATAGTCAGAACAGGAATTGTAGGTGCAGGGCTATAAGAGAGTGGGACGGACAGGCGACTAAGGGTCAGGAATAGTCAGAACAGGAATTGTAGGTGCAGGGCTATAAGAGAGTGGGACGGACAGGCGACTAAGGGTCAGGAATAGTCAGAACAGGAATTGTAGGTGCAGGGCTATAAGAGAGTGAGACGGACAGGCGACTAAGGGTCAGGAATAGTCAGAACAGGAATTGTAGGTGCAGGGCTATAAGGGAGTGGGACGGACAGGCGACTAAGGGTCAGGAATAGTCAGAACAGGAATTGTAGGTGCAGGGCTATAAGAGAGTGGGACGGACAGGCGACTAAGGGTCAGGAATAGTCAGAACAGGAATTGTAGGTGCAGGGCTATAAGGGAGTGGGACGGACAGGCGACTAAGGGTCAGGAATAGTCAGAACAGGAATTGTAGGTGCAGGGCTATAAGAGAGTGGGACGGACAGGCGACTAAGGGTCAGGAATAGTCAGAACAGGAATTGTAGGTGCGGGGCTATAAGAGAGTGGGACGGACAGGCGACTAAGGGTCAGGAATAGTCAGAACAGGAATTGTAGGTGCAGGGCTATAAGGGAGTGGGACGGACAGGCGACTAAGGGTCAGGAATAGTCAGAACAGGAATTGTAGGTGCAGGGCTATAAGAGAGTGGGACGGACAGGCGACTAAGGGTCAGGAATAGTCAGAACAGGAATTGTAGGTGCAGGGCTATAAGAGAGTGGGACGGACAGGCGACTAAGGGTCAGGAATAGTCAGAACAGGAATTGTAGGTGCAGGGCTATAAGGGAGTGGGACGGACAGGCGACTAAGGGTCAGGAATAGTCAGAACAGGAATTGTAGGTGCAGGGCTATAAGAGAGTGGGACGGACAGGCGACTAAGGGTCAGGAATAGTCAGAACAGGAATTGTAGGTGCAGGGCTATAAGAGAGTGAGACGGACAGGCGACTAAGGGTCAGGAATAGTCAGAACAGGAATTGTAGGTGCAGGGCTATAAGGGAGTGGGACGGACAGGCGACTAAGGGTCAGGAATAGTCAGAACAGGAATTGTAGGTGCAGGGCTATAAGAGAGTGGGACGGACAGGCGACTAAGGGTCAGGAATAGTCAGAACAGGAATTGTAGGTGCAGGGCTATAAGGGAGTGGGACAGACAGGCGACTAAGGGTCAGGAATAGTCAGGACAGGAATTGTAGGTGCAGGGCTATAAGAGAGCGGATGCATGATTGACTGAGCATTGAAATGAAGGGATCTGAATAAGCAGCATTTACAAGCCCTACACACCCCATATTCCCTGTCACGAATCTCTTGACATTATAATAAGTAAAGATTTCAAAGTACTTACAAATTGACCGACTAGCACATCCTCTAATGCAGCCTATCACTAACACCGTGGGTAGTACATCTCCGGGGCTGTCCCCTTATCTCTCCAAGAACAGGCTTGTGCTGGGGCTAGGTTTAGTATTTGCAGTATCTTGAGAGATTTCGCTATTTTAATGCTTTCACCTCTACACACAGATTGTGATTATTGTGCTCACATTCTCATGAACCCGGAAGAATTTACATAGCACTAATTATTCATCAACACTTTTACTCTTGCGCATCAGGAGACTTCAACAGACGGCGCCGGACTTTCTAATCCGTCGCGCCTGGGCACTTCGCTGGACGCCCGCCTCCTTGCGGCCACCCTCCTTCTGAATCACAGCGTCAAATGATGATGCAATGTCCCCAATGTGGCACGGCGTCGCGTTGCCATGGTAACGTGATGCCGCATTGCCATGGCAAGGAGACAGTGTGATGTCACGTTGGTGACGTCCGCCGTGTTATTTGACGTTGCGTTTCGAAAGCAGGAGGGCGGCAGCAAGGAGGCGGGAGTCCAGTGAAGCGCCTTTCCATTAGGCCCGATTAACCCGAGAGCGCGGCAAATGTATATGGGGGCAGACATTGTTGCCACCCCCAAATGTTGCCGCCTTAGGCCCAGGCCTAATCTGAAATCCGCCGCTGTCAACCGGGAAAGAACACTGTCTGTCTGCGGAGTTGAGGGAGATGTAAAGTATTACATGAACTAAGGAGCACTTCAGGGTGAGGTGAGACCTTTTATATTCGGATTAACAATTGATATTATAAGACAAGCGTTCGAGAGTTCTGTCTCTTCCTCGGGCCTAGCAATGGCCTGAGCTGAGGAAGAGAGGACTCTCACAAGCTTGTCTTATAATATCAATTGTTAATCCGAATAAAAAAGGTATCATCTCACCCTGAAGTGCTCACTCACTCTCCACTATCGCAACTGGACTAACACGATTTCTACTTAATGTATTTTAAATCGTTAATCTTCCAAGAAGCATTTTTATGTTTAATACGGTGAACTTATTTTTATTTCTGTTTGTTCTCTCTCTGATATTTGTTTGTATTTGTGTGGCCAGTCGGCAGAAAAAAGATGGCTCCACAAACGTTATGTGACGTGTAACTGAATTGTATCATTTACTGGGAAGAATAAAACAGTAAAAACAGAACGCTTTACATTTTTTTACGTGATCCAGGTTTCTTTTTGGACGGACTCGTTTGCACTTCTGTCTTTTCAACACCGACAATGCAACTATGGCTTTGCTGTAGTGGTTTGGGTTTCTGGCTCTCTTTGGCTTTAAAATGAAAGGTAACATAGCTGCTACTGCTTACCTTGACAGAATAGGCTAGAGAGATGGTAACCGCTAGCGGCAAGCCCTCTGGCACAGCCACCACTAGAACAGTGACTCCAATGATGAAGAATTTGACAAAGTACTGCACGTAGACAGGGGTGCACTCCGCTAGCCACACTCTGCCCTGGACCACAAAGGTTTCAATCACAAAGTACAGCACCAGGATGATAACCGTAATTGCCGACATCACCAGACCTGGCGGAGGTGTTAGGGGAACGGGAAAAAGAACGGGAGCAGAAGAAGGGAAGAGTGGGAGGGAATGAGTCAGAAAGGACAAACGAGGTTAATTAAAGGATAGAGACAGAATACAGCAGCACGCGGATTTCTGTTGCTTTAACGTGTACTTCTCTTACAGAATCCATACAGTGTACATAGCAGGCAGTCAGAACCTTTACCCCAATCAATACCAAGGTCAAAGAGTATAGTGTGCTACTCCTGGACCAAAGATACACAGAGGAACTGGAGACATTGCTTTAAACAACCCTAAACAATGTCGTTAGTACCTCCTTCATACACAAGGGGAGACAGGGACTTCTTTTTTACCACAAGATGTAAAAGAACCAGTTCTTGTGATATATATATATTACAAAATTGCAACATCTTTAAAAAAGAGGAAGGGGTTATTCATTAGACTCCAATAGTGCTGATCGGGGCACCAATTCCCAGAAACTCCCATTGAAGTCATTGTGTTGATCGCCACTATTGCAGATGAACGAAGAACCCTCTAAATCAGGCATGCACAACTCCGGTCCTCGAGGGCTGCAAACAGGCCAGGTTTTCAGGATATTCCTACTTCAGCACAGCTGGATTAATTAGTGGCTCAGTATGACTGAGGCACTAATTGAACCAGTTGTGCTGAAGTAGGGAAATCCTGAAAACCTGGCCTGTTTGCAGCCCTCGATGACCGGAGTTGTGCAGGCCTGCTCTAAATGTTGGATGAAGATGTGAGGTAGATAGCCAAGTCCAGAGGGTATCGACATTCAGTTTGAATCTACCAAGGCCGCAATAAAATCAGAAGTTGAAACTGACCCTTGACCCACCGCCCAGTAGTCTCCCTTCTACAATTTGCTGTCACGCGACTTGTTAAACTTCTCGCTGATTGTAATTTCTCCCCTCTAACTCCCTCATTGATGCACTTCAATCTGAATTCTGCCCTAACTACCCCACAGAGAGGGGTCTAACAGAAGCTGTGAATGATCTTCTCAGGACAAAACCACAGGGTCAGTTTTCCTTACTAATGTTACTAGACCTCTCTGCTGTCATATTGCCAACCACCCTCTTCATATGCTATTCCACTGGCCCGGTTGGCACTCTCCTCTCTTCTCTTGCTATATATCTGACTGCTGCTTCAGCGTTTCCTTTGCTGGCACCTCGTCTCCGACACTGCCACTCAGTGCTGCTGTACCCCCTGGGTTTGCTCTAAGGACTCTTCTCTTCTCACCACTTCCCTGAGAAATCCAAAACAGTTGTTTGGCTTTCACTCCCCTGTAGCCGATGACACCCAAATCTACCTGTCCTCTTCTGAACTCTCTCCCTCTCCCTAGACCTGTGTCACTTTTTGTCTTTCTGCTGTTTCCTCCTAGATGCCCCACAATGACCTCCAACTGCACATGTCAAAACCCAAATTAATACCCCCTACCCCCTGTAAATGTAACCCTATGCCTGACTTCTCGCTGCACATTTTAACTACACTATCCTCCCGATATCACAATCCAGATTTCTAGGTGTCTTACTTGACTCATCTCTCGACTTTATACCAGATATCCGGTATGTCCCTAATTCCCACCTCCTCCACCTCCAAAACATTACTAAAATATGCCCTTTCCTCACCAGGCAATGCACCAAAATTCTACTGTAACCGGTTGGCAGTCTGTCTCCGGCTCTTCCCCCCCCTCCCCCCGCAGTCCATCCTAAATGTGTCCGCCTGGCTCATCGACCTCAGCAACCGTTCTATGTCTGCTGCTTCACTGTGCAAATCCCTGCACCGGCTCAGTGGCCCCCCCATACCCAGCAGAAGCAATAACGGGGTTCTGGCTCTCCCCTACAAAGCTCTCCATGACAGAACCCCTCTCTACATTTCCAAGCTAATCCCCAAGTACTCTCCCACACGCAGTCTCACACTTGGCTCATAACCTCCGTCCTCTCCCCTCCTATTCCCACCACCAAGGGCTGCCCACAACTGTGGGACCCCTTACCCCACACGATCCATCTGACCCCCGCTTCTATAAAGAGGTCTCTATCATACAGCGTTCTGACCCGCCAGCCGTCAATACCATCCTAAGGGGTCGTATACCCCCTCTAGTCATCACTCTCCTCCTAGGTTGTAGGTTGGGTGGGGGTTTTTTTTTGGGGGGGGGGGGGTTGAGGACTGAAGTTGAGCCCCCCTGTACTAACATCTGCCACTAATCATTTTAGGTGAGAAATTATTATATTTCATTTTCCCATACCAATTCTTATACATAGCCACCAGTGTTGGTTATGCCCAAGGCTCCAGGTTGGAAAAGCAGGTTTTGTTTCTGGAGCAAAAATAGCACGATTGGTCAAAATGGAAAAATCCATAAAAAACAAAGATGTAATTGTTTAGCTTTTTGAGATACTTCTACGGCCCTGATACTCTATACAGGCATACACCGCTTTAAGGACACTCACTTTAAGTACACTCGCGAGTAAGTACATGTCGCCCAATAGGCAAACGGCAGCTCACGCATGCGCCTGTCAGCACGCCCCGAACAGAAATACCGGCTCCCTACCTGTACCGAAGCTGTGCACAAGCGGGGAGACTATAGAGCCTGTTACAAATGTGTTATTTACATCAGTTATGCACGTATATGACGATTGCAGTACAGTACATGCATCGATAAGTGGGGAAAAGGTAGTGCTTCACTTTAAGTACATTTTCGCTTTACATACATGCTCCGGTCCCATTGGGTATGTTAATGCGGGGTATGCCTGTATAGTAACTTTTACCTTTCTATATAACCGTCTTCTCTCCACTACCTGTACACTGCAGTGCTTCTGTTTTAAGGAAGGAGGCACAAAGTTCTACATAATGTCCATTTCTATTACGGACATCTGCATCAGTGCTGAAATGCAGACATGCCACAGTCATAGGAAAGGGACAATATCGCTATTATATCCCTTCGTTATTGCAATGCACGTGACATTGCTTTGTCATCGAGTACCTGCTTTTCCTATTTGCACTGCCAGTTTGGTGAGCTTCCCCTGGAGCACAGACTTCTCCTTTTTGGGGACGCTGATTTTCTTCTTTTCTCTCTCTTCCATTTCTCCTCCTTCTGCGCTCTTCAGGGGCTGCATTTCCATGGCAACGGCTCCATCCTGCTTTTTGGCTACAGAGGAAAATCACAAAAAGTCCCGTCATGAGTGGGAACGGCACGTACGTTGCAGGGGAGCAGTGGAATCCGTTCCCAGGACTGTTTCTAAACGCCTTGCATTGTATTTTTTAAAAGAACGACTGTAACTAGTTAGATCACAAACGTTCCGGAATGATACCTGAAACTATGCAGATATACAGCCCGTCCTCAATGTCCTTAGCTCCACACAACAATACTTACTTTCCGGATTTCACTGCCTGGTTGGAAATACTCATGTGAATTCCTTTAAAAAAAAAGCAGTCATAACTTCATTTGCAATGTTGTATATACATCTGTTAGGTGAGATCATTGACCAGAATTAGTGTCATGTGTGACAAATGACAGCCACTTATGTAGGATTGCTATATTTAATTTTTTTTTAGTATTAACATTGACAGCGCACTTACTCATCTTGTGTCAGGACAGTACTAAAAAGTGAAGGATTGTGAGACTGTGATGGCAAATACAATAGATATCGTCAAAAAAAAGAAGTTGGACATATTTTTTTTAGAAAGGAAAGGCATACAGGGATATACCTAATAAGTAAACATGGGAAGGATGTTGATCCAGGGAGTAATCCGATTGCCAATTCTTGGAGTCAGGGAGTCATTCAGTTTCCCCTTATGAGATATCATTGGATGATATGACGCTGGGGTTTTTGTGTTTGCTTCCTCTGGATCAAAATACTGTAAGTACGGATATAGGATAAAGTATCTGTCGTCTAAATTTAGCATAGGTTGAACTTGTTGGATGTATGTCTTTTTTCAACCAAATCTACTATGCAACTATGTAACTATATAACTATGTAACTATTTAAGTGAAGTAATCAGTATTTTCAATTTACAATAAACCAAAAACCTCCACCATATACACTACAATAAAGCCACCATACAATGTTCAAACTGCTTACAGTATAGCCAGAGTCTAGGTGAGTGTGTCACAATTGAGCTTTTATTCACTTTGAATAGGAATTTCCTCTAAATCTTCAGTATGTGCCACTGTTGGAAGCTCGTACAGCGGGACCAGGGCTGACGTAGTGGAGCGTCACTAAAGGACATCTGTTTGGTCGTTTATGACTCATCAGAGTAAGATGAAATGCTGGCTCCTTGTCGTGAATTTGATTGTCGACTATAAACCATACATATAATAATGTTATGGCGGATAAAACGTGGCAAGGTAACCCCATTGCAACGGTTAAATGTACGGGAAAGATAGAAAGCGCTGACAGCGACGTGAACGCGGAGATTTCCCCCGCCTGTCCTAGTCTCGCAAACACCTTACATTGTTTAAACTGCACAGGCCCAGATTCTGGGCATGTCCATGCATCGGATCACAAGGGGTTTATATTATGAGGATCGGTACTGGAAAAACCCGATAGAAATATCGGTCCTGCTCATTTCTCATTTCTGTACAGATCACATAGTAGATGATGAGGGTGAATAAAGACATATGTCCATCGAGTCCAACCTATTAAGTGGTTGTTGTGAAGAAGAGGGCTTGATTTGCTTGGTATTTTACACTTGCCAGATGGCTATGATTGAGGATTATTGGATAAATTGGGCTCTGGCAAATGCACGTTTCTTTTTCTGGATTACACAATAGGATGCAGCAAATAACATTGTCACAATTGCCTTGGCCCTACAACCTGTTTTTCCATCATTTTTTTCATGCAATGAAGGTTGGACCAGTTAATAAATATGTCCCGCGGGTCACTGGGGAGCGGCGTGTAGACCAGAACTTTCTGACCCAATATAAATGAACAGCCTCCAATTTTGCGAACTATTCATATAAAGCAAAACCTTACAAAGCCTAGAAAGAGTCATTGTTCCTATAGCCCCAGTAGCCAATTGAGTTAATGGACACGCATAAAAATGGCCATGTCAGCATTTCATGTCACAGCCCTGTTACTAGAACAAATCAAAGGCCCTTCATCGGCCTGTTGGGATTCTACTGCTTCTTATTTTCCTCCGCAGGCAGGAAGGAAGCCTTCCCCCAATAAAGCGTGACATGCTACGACAAGGCCTTCGACAAAGTAACACAGATATTGTGCAGACCACTGGGATACTTAAATAATATTCATTATAGTTGGGTGTGTCAAGGTTCGGATCTTGCAATAATATTTCTCTGTTTTTCTACGTCAATTAAATCCAACATATGAAAGTAGCATAAACCGATTTGTGGAACAGATCTTCCTAAAATGTAACAAACGTGATCAATACGTGGGCACCGTACAGGCAGAAAGCAGAATCTCAGAGGCAGCGCAGGGTACCCCGTGCGCAATATATAAACCCCTACAGTAAGGAATCCTTCGCCTGTACAGATGTAACCCCAACAATGAACCCACGATGGTTGCCCTAACAAACCACAAGATGTCAGCGGCAAACATATCAAACCTACGGCCGATTTCACTCAGCGCTGAAGTTGTATTGCCGCAGATATACAGGAAACAAGTCCAATCTCTTTGTCGGGTTCCTCACTGTGCTAACAGAACATAGCACTGCGGTGTATTTTCTCCTTTGTACGCAGGAGAATGAGCTATTCCGCATAATACGGATTCCTTTGGAAAATAACGGTTGCTGATGGCTGATTACTTTGTAGCACCAACGCAGGAGTGGCCATCTCCAGTCCTCAAGGCCACCAAAAAGTCAAGTTTTTCAGGATACCCCTGCTTCAGCACAGGTGGCTCAAATCAGTGGCTCTGCCAAAGACGTAGGCAAGTGTGCTGAAGCAGGGATATCCGGAAAAAACGGGGATGTGCTGCAGCCTGCTGTTTCCATTGTGTATTATCAATAAAGCTTTGATGTTCAACTTCGGATCCTGACGTCATTGGGCAGCTTCGCTGTCGTTCCGGATTCACCCTTCTCTTTCTACATATCCTGAAAAACGGACCTGTTGAGGGGGCTGGGGAGGGGGCATCTTGAGGACTGGAATTGGCCGACCCTGCGCTAAGGGCTACGTTTCTCCAGTGTGAGTTATCGCGCTCGTTATGGCGTTAACTCCTATTCAAGTCGATGGGAGTTGACGCCGGAACAGGCACTGGATAACGGTGCCCCTAAACGTACTAGACGTTGTACCGGTGGCTCTTTGTTCTGCAGTGGAAGGTAGTGCCGATTGTTACACTGTACGTGCAGCTGTTCTTATGCAAGCCACCATTTGTGCCAAGGACATCCTTGTGTCCTCCCATCCGGCCACTTGGGACTAGGCTCGGTCAAGTTACACTGCGCGCTTTGCACATTACCTTTGTTCTGATTATTCTCCACTGCCCCATCCTGCTGCTTTCCTACAACAAAAGAGGGATGACAAACACAACACATGAAGACAGACAAGACAGAGTGCGCACAACAAAAACACACAGACACTGACACAATGGGAAGCAGGATCATGCAAAACAGCCAGCGCAACACTCAACAGGAGACATGGAGGAGTGACGGAGAAGTGATGGAGGAGGCATGGAGGAGTGACGGAGGAGGCATGGAGGAATGATGGAGCTGTGATGGAGGGGACATGGAGGAGTGATGGAGTAATGGAAGATTCAAGGAGGGGGCATGGAGGGGTGATGGAGAAGGCATGTAGGAGTGATGGATGGGGCATGGATGAATGATTGAAGAGGCATGAAGGAGTGATACAGGAGTGATGGAGGAAGCATGGAGGAGGCATGAAGGAGTGATGGAGGTTGCATGGAGGATGCGTGTAGAAGGCATTGAGGAGTGATGGAGGAAGTATGAAGGAGTGATGGATGAGGCATGGAGGAGTAATGGAGGGGGGATGGGGGAGAGGTGAAGGAGGCATGGAGGATGCATGCAGGAGTGATGGAGGAGTAATGGAGGAGGCATGAAGATGTAATGGAGGAAGCATGAAGGAGTAATGGAGGAAGCATGGAGGAGTAATGGAGGAAGCATGGAGGAGTAATGGAGGAAGCATGGATGAGTAATGGAGGAGGCATGGAAGAGTAATGGAGGAAGCATGGAGGTAGCATGGAGGAGTAATGGAGGAAGCATGGGGCAGGGAAGGAAATAAACACGGCCAAATTCCAGCAAAAGTGATTAAAAAATGGTCTAATTTCCGAGGGAAGTGAAACAAACTTTCTGTTTTCAGTTACTTTTATCAGACGGCCTGTACCCATATTGTTCTGTGCCACATTAACCCTGCATTCTGTTTCCCGTTGGCTGGTTTATCTTAGCTTGATGATGATGATGATGCCCAGAGAGGGCTTTCTATGTGAACCTTCCAGCTTTGAAGGGCTGCATCTAAGGAGAAACAGCCCGACCGGTGACGGAGAAAAGCTTCAATCTTATTACAAGTCATAAAACAGCCTGGGAATGGCTTCCACCGCGGGCCCCTTCAACCAGGAAAGTTATCAACATGGACTTATTCCGAAAGTGGGACCGACCGCTGAAAACCAAAATCACAAAAATGAAGAACGTTCAATGTTATCAACAAAAAGTGGTCACATTTGTCAGGTCCTTAATTTTACTTGGTTACAAAAGACATCGTCCGAAAAGTAAATAATGATGGGAATCACTGGAGTAAGTTGAAAATCGGAGGCCTAGAAAGCGGAGGCCCTGAAGAAGCACGTACCGTTCATGTAGCTGGAGGTTAGGAAAGCGTTAGCAGCGGTGATATGGTGCGCAGTGACGGCAGATTTGGCAGCTAGGAAAGACAGTTTAAACGGGGGGGAGCAGGTTGCAAATTTGTAGAAGGGGGGGGAGGAGGGGGTTCATTCGGGTTAGAAATGTCCACGAGCAGGTGGAAGAAAGGGAGGAGGAGGAGGAGGAGGAGGAGGAGGAGAGAAGGTAAGAGAAACAGAAAATAAAACCACAATGAAATGGGCTCTAAACATCAGTAAGGCCTTCACCGAGTATCAAAGCAGCACGACAATCTCTGTGCGCGCTCAATCACTTCCATGAGAAGAAATAGGACAGTGGGCGGCCAACCCCAGTCCTCAATGGCTACCAACAGATCAGGTTTGCAGGATATCCCAGCTTCAGCACAGGTGGCTCAGTTACAGACTGAGCCACCTGTGCTGATGCAAGGATTGATTGAGCCACCTGTGCTGAAGAAAAGACTGAGTCACCTGTGCTGAAGCAGGGATTTCCTGAAAACATGACCTGTTGATGGCCCTGGAGGACTGACGTTGAGCACCCCATGTCTAGAATAACTATACTTATCGGCCAATATTTAACAGATGCAATAACAAATAAAAAAACTACACAGGGAAAAAAATACATTTCAACAAAAGACTAATACTAACGATGAAGATTCGCATAAGAACAGGAGACGGGCTTTTCCCAGAGCAGTGGAAGGCGTGCCATGGACAACGGCTGGAATTTGGGTTACACAATGATAGGAACCAGTCAGCGTCTTGGCTGCAATGCTGCGCTAGCCATACGCAGAAACTAAACCACACGTCACCGCCATGGCGGGTCAGAGGGACAACTAGGGGAGGAAATGTGCGCGCTCGGGTGTGATCCCGCTCTGAATTATGCCAAAGGATCCATGTTATGTATTAATCTGCGATTAGCGCTGATCGATGCACTAGCGCAGGCTCATGAATAAACCCCTCTGTTACTGATGCTTGCTTTCTTTTCTTTCTACATATTTTAGCAGGACTTCGCCATTATACCGTCAGGTGTAACTATGAGACAGTGCGTGTGCGCTGTGGGGCTCGTCTCGCAAAGGAGTCAATTTGCGTCCTATATTTTTACTTGGGTCGGCTGATATATACACATATATAAGAAGTAAGCAACAATATTGTTTCTGTGTGTGTGTGCGTGTGTGTTGTGTGTGTGTGGTGTATATAACTCTTTAACAATTAATGTAATTAAGCAATTCTTCAAGTGTGGTCTTTATGCTACATCATTACTATGTATGTCAGTCTATGCATGTTCTAAGACAAGTATTCAACTATTCACTATGGAATTTGATGTTGAAATCACATCACACCCCTAATTTCTGACCTGGTATATCACGGAGCTAATGATTATATAGGAGGTAGGTTGTATTTCATAATAGACACAGTGAGTCTATACGTGAAATGGCAAATAGATAAGATTCTTTATGGATCTATGCAAGGATATATTAGGCTGTTAAAGCAGCAGTCCAAGCTGACATTTTTTTTAAATGTATTTATCCCCCCACCCCTTTAATACTGTATCTGCATCAATACAATCCACACAATGTTAAGTAAATAGCTAAGTTGCCGATCGATCCGTTCTCCTGTGATTGATCGGTGAAGATTCGGCTCGGGGGGTTCACTAAATGGCTGTCAGTGCATCAGAAGAGGACCCAAGATGCAAAGTTCTGTGGGGAAGATCATGTGACCAGGCTGTCACTAGATACAATTAGTGCACTGCTAGAGAGAGGGCAGGGCTCAAAAAAGGGTGTGCCAGAGCCTGTTTCAGAAGAGGAAGGGGATGTGACTTTGTAAATGGTTGCTATAGAAACCAAAAAATGCTTTTTACATTATAATACATTAGAAATGTCATTCTGAGTTTTTTTTTTTTTTTTTTTTCAATGCTACAAGTATTTTCTCATAGTACAGGACCGATTTATTTAAAAAACATACACGTAGGATATAACTTGGACTGCAGCTTTAACGTGTTGTGAGCAGTCAACAGATCCCATTCTAGTGAATAGGAGGTTACAACTGTTACCATGTGACCGTGTTCACGCTCTCCTGAGCAGACTACGCACTGTACCATTGAGGTTATGCCATTAAGCGTATTATATGCATTTTGAAGCTAAGTGTCACAATGTAGCAAGCATGCCCAGCACACATACTGTAATACCATCACGTCTTTGATCAGGACTGGTCAATAGTCCCCTTTTCCTGCATCAAAAACTCTGATGTGGAGTAACCACTGCTGGCATCTGATGCAATGAGTACGAATACATTGGCAGCCGTCGGAATACTCCTGTTAGTAAGTACGGTATCGATCCCAATGAGCCTTATGCTGCGCATCTGGAAATCAATGTTACACGAGGTGGTTGGGTTTATAAAGGTGGTTGCTTTGCTAGGTCCAACAGAGGATGTAGCGGGATCACACAGCCGCACGTAACCACAGACACAACGCGCTTCACACCTCGCACTAGTTGGGATTTGCCTGTCGGATGCTACGTAGAAGTGTATTTTTGTCTGAAAACCACAAGCCCTTTTGATTTAAACATGTCCCCAGAGTGGGCACGGCAGGCGTCTATCAATCGCGCAAACTGCCTGGGCTCCTCACGTTTATTTGGCTGCTATGATCGAGCGCACAGTAAGTTTGCAGACATAGTAATTGCAAAACACTTTTTTTTCTTAAAGCAAAAACCATCAGCCTCTGGGAAGCACTGACTGCTGGCCAGGGTCTGGGAAGCACTGACCGCTGGCCAGGGTCTGGGAAGCACTGACTGCTGGCCAGGGTCTGGGAAGCACGGACTGCTGGCCAGGGTCTGGGAAGCACGGTCTGCTGGCCAGGGTCTGGGAAGCACGGTCTGCTGGCCAGGGTCTGGGAAGCACGGTCTGCTGGCCAGGGTCTGGGAAGCACGGTCTGCTGGCCAGGGTCTGGGAAGCACGGACCGCTGGCCAGGGTCTGGGAAGCACGGTCTGCTGGGCAGGGTCTGGGAAGCACGGACCGCTGGCCAGGGTCTGGGAAGCACGGACCGCTGGCCAGGGTCTGGGAAGCACTGACCGCTGGCCAGGGTCTGGGAAGCACTGACCGCTGGCCAGGGTCTGGGAAGCACTGACCGCTGGCCAGGGTCTGGGAAGCACTGACCGCTGGCCAGGGTCTGGGAAGCAGCGGTGTGCTATAGCAGTAAGAGCTCTTGTGGATACAGACAGCCGTGAGCAGCCAATTAGACATCAGACCAAAAAGATGCCCCAGCAGAGTGTGGCGATTACCTTTCTTGTCCTTCTTCTCCTCCTCCTCTCCGCCGGCTCCGAGCAAGGTGAAAATGATTCCGGTTTGTGAGTTTACACCAACTGCTGTGACCACCATCCTGCCGGAACCTTCCATGACATGAGTACCTGCCGGACACACGCACGGAGAGACTATTACACCGCCCTGCCATGTCACGGCCTGACGCGTCTCAGGAACGGGTGACAAGTGCAGAGATAAAGCCGCTCGGCTCTGCAGAGGGGCGGGTGGTATACATGACGGCAAAACAGACTTCCTAAGTAAATGTGCTAAATCACCTACATTATGTGTGGGGGGGGGGGGGTTTAATCCTCTTGTTACCATCAGTTATTATGATCACATTCCCACAATAGGGACCAGACTCCTGGCACGGATAAAGCTGGGCTGCGGTTGGTTCTAATGACAGGGGCTACATAATATTTTCTTATCACATGATCCCCTTAATTCCCGTCTTTTGAGCATTAATGTTTCAGGGCTTCAGTAACTTGTATTTATTTTTTTGTACTGCGACTTCCAGCTCAGTGAGACGCGACTCAGCCTCGGGGAAACACACATAACAGCCGGAGCAGGCTATGTGCTAGCTTTATTATTATTATTATTATTATTATTACGTCGATGTGGTATGAAAACTAATTAAGCCTTTTTAAGCACCAAGGATGTGGTTTAAAACCAACTAGCCCAGGGGCGGCCAACTCCAGTCCTCAAAGACCACCAACAGGCCGGATTCTCAGGATATCCCTGTATCAGCACAGGTGGTGCAGTCTTCCACCTGTGCTGAAGCAGGGATATCCTGAAAGCTTGACCTGTTGGTGGTCCTTGAGGACTGCGAGTTGGCTACCCTTGAACTAGACCATATATTGTTGTTGTCTTGTTTCTGCCCCTCTCGTTTGGTTGATATTACATGTGCCCCATTGGGGTCCACTGGTGCCGCTGACCCTCGGACAATGTGATCGGTACGAGAGGTTGTGGCGAGGTCACCAATTTGAAATGTAACAAATGAGGTGTTCTGTGCGGCGACGCCGCCTGGTCAGCACTCACCAGATAGCAGCATCGGATCTTTCTCCACAGCCTTGCGCACGTGGTCCGACTCTCCTGTCAACGAGCTTTCATCAATTTTCAGATCGTTTCCCTGGATCAGAACTCCATCTGCGGGCAGCAGGTCGCCTGGAACATCACAGGAGATTAAAGGGAGAATTAGGTTCCTTTTCTTCTGCAATATTAATATTGCACACAGTGATGCACTGCCTTCATCTCCCGGCAGAGTGTGGTACAGGGCAGCACACCCAGCTGGGGTTACGGTTATCTCCGCACCTGGAATATCGAGTCCGGGAGAAGGGGCAGAATCCTGTCTCTGTTCACTCGCACCATACACCAAACAGGAGCGGGGGGGGGGGGATTACTCAACATCCATTCCCAACGCCTCCCGAAAACGATGAACACATTCCCGAAGGTTAATATCCTACTAACAGCGCTATTCTTCCACCAGGTGTAATTCAATAAAACCTGCGCCCTCCAGCAGCACGTACATCATCGAAATGTAGCGGAATAACTTTTTGGGGACACTTAATATTTTTTACAATGAATCTTGAGTGGAAGAAAGCTATAGGCACGCTATAGGCACGCTATAGGCACGCTTACATTACACACAAGAAACTCACACAAACATAAAACACTGAATTTCATGGCATACTATGGCATTGTAAGTCCACATTTCTCTCCTGATTGGGCCGGTGCCGCTCAGAGATGGCGATCAACACAATTTCTGGCAGCCTTAAAAATGAAATAGTGCGTCTGAGAAACGGAATAACCGATGCTCCGCAGCGCTACGCCAAGCAGCGCTCCCAATCCGAGACCGGGCTGCGTGTGTGGGCCCGGGGGGTGGGTGCATGTACCTCCTATCGGAAGGGAAGTCCTCACCGTATTTGATCTGGGCGATGTCTCCCGCCATGAGCTCCGCCACGGGAATCTGTATGACCTGCCCGTTTCTGATGACGGAGAATCTCTGCTCCTGCTCGATGCGGCTCTGCAACCCTCGGAACTGCTTCTCCTTACTCCAGTCATTAAAGGCCGTCACCCACACCACGCAAATAACGGAAAGCAAAATGGCGGCTCCTTCGATCCATCCAGCTTCTGCTTCCCCGTCGTCGCTGCCTCCCGATGACTCGTTGCCACAATCTGGAAGGCACGAGGGGGCGTGGGGGGGGGGTGAGGGGGAATGGGAACCCAGTGGTAACGAGCATCTGTTTCACAGAGTTCCTAAACTATACTTCAAGGGCCACCACCAGGTCAGGTTTTAAGGATATCCCTGCTTTAGCACAGGTGGCTCAGTTAATGACTGCACCACCTGTGCTGAAGCAGGAATATCCTGACAACCTGATCTGTTGGCGATTGTTGAGGACTGGTGTTCCCCCCCTCCCCCCCTTGCCCCCTGTTCTAAAGCATGTGCTTCAAGTCCAGTCCTCAAGTACCGCGAACGGTCCAGATTTTCAGAACATCCTCTCATTAGCACAGATGGCCTAAGCATTTTGACTGAACCCCCTGTACTCAAGCAGGGGTATACCTAAAACCTGGACTGTTAGCGATCCCTGAGGATACATTGTTGGGAACCATTGTTCTAAAGCGCTAATTTGAGGAACAAGTAGCTCCTTCCGACCGGGGATAAGCCGGAGCTCATACAAGTAAGCCAACAATTATGGTTTTATCTTTTAAATCCCACATTCCTAAAATAAAGAATACGTCTCTGCAATGTTTCACTATAGAAGCGTCACGAATAATCACTTCACAAAGCGCATAATAGCTGCTTAATGGGTTCGTTAGATAAGAAAACGTGCCATGTAGAATGGAGGGCTTTAGCTTTGCAGAAACCTGCGCCGTTGTCACCGCTTTTTCCATTTACACTCACAATCTGGATGAGAAGTCTGACTCCCACACAAATGCCTATCAAAGGAGCTGACAAAGGCAGAGGGATTAAGCCTGTGATGCCAGTGAGTCACGGGAACCACGTGCTGCGTTTTTGCCACAGAAACTATGATGGAAAGCAATCCCCTGCATCAGATATTGACATTTGAAATTATGCAAAGCTGTCTTGTTGAAATGAACTGAAGCGTATTCCAGATTCGGTATCATTGTATCTTAAGGACATTCTAACCTGTATAGGAACCCATCTATATGTAAAATGAAAGGTTTATACACAAATGGATTCATTTTCCATTAGTGACCAAATGATGTCGTTTCACCGTCATTCTATAGCTGAACCCGCATTAGTCCGCTGGGTCACTACAGGCCTGTGTGTTTATACCAGGAGCGGCCAACGCCAGTCCTCAAGGGCCACCAATGGCTCAGGGGGTAAGGATATCCCTGCTTCAGCACAGGTAACTGCACCACCTGTGCTGAAGCAGGGATATCCGGAAAACCTGACCTACGTGGTGGTTCTTGATGGCTAGAGTTGGCCGCCCCTGGGTTTGTTATCGTGGGTTGTGTGTGTTGGGACGGTTGTCACTGGTTGTACGTGTGAAACATTGTGGCACCGAAGCCGGTTGTGATAAAAGACGGTTATAATCACTCACTGGGCGATTCCACTCCAACGCTCATTACACATATGTCTATAGTGGTCAATACATTGTGACATCAGTTTATGAGCCAGGGCAGTATACATTGATTTTCATGCAAGGTTAAAATACGTCTTCGGTCTCTGTCAGAGGATGGATGGGGGAATAGCACAAGGCATTTATTTAGCTACTTTGTATAGGCTACAGAAGGGCACAGCATTGTATAGGGTCACAGAGGTCTCTCATGTGATATGTGACCCTGATCCTTAGAAGTACAAAGGTTAGGAGAACACCGTATTATACTTTGGATGGGTGGAAATGAACGGCCCCGCTGGGTGAAAGATTCAGCGTATTTCTGTCTGCTGCCTGTACCTACCAAAGAGCCCCACTTATAATGCTGGGCATCAATCACCTATTTAGATGCTATCTGAGCTCATACATTATTTGCAAAGTAGCCCAACTGGTTGCTAGATGAATGGCACAACCCTTATTTAGAATTAGGGATTGGGGTTTTAGGTTTTAATGGGAAGAAAACCCCCGGAAAATTACCACCAAATGATCATCTTGCACTTCCTGTTAAAAATGATAAAAGACAGAAGTGAAGCATCATTTCCTATTATGTCCCGTCTCTTTCAGCAGCCAAGCTACAGGTACGGAACAGGTACGGAACAGGTACAGAACAGGTACGGAACAGGTACAGAACAGGTACGGAACAGGTACAGAACAAGTACAGAACAGGTAGGGAACAGGTACAGAATAGGTACAGAACAGGTAGGGAACAGGTACAGAATAGGTACAGAACAGGTACAGAACAGGTAGGGAACAGGTACAGAACGCGCATTACTTTGCATAGAGTGCACAGGTAGAGTCCCTGCCAAAGAGCTGACATTCTATCCTTTGGTGCCCCAAAGTAAAGGCACTCCAAGGGTAAAGACACTCCGAGAGTAAAGGCACTCCGAGAGTAAAGGCACTCCGAGAGTAAAGGAACTCCGAGAGTAAAGGCACTCCGATAGTAAAGACACTCCGAGAGTAAAGGCACTCCGAGAGTAAAGACACTCCGAGGGTACAGACACTCCGAGAGTAAAGGCACTCCGAGAGTAAAGACATTCCGAGGGTACAGACACTCCGAGAGTAAAGACACTCCGAGAGTAAAGACACTCCGAGAGTAAAAACACTCCGAGAGTAAAGACACTCCGAGGGTAAAGACACTCCGAGAGTAAAGACACTCCGAGAGTAAAGACACTCCGAGAGTAAAGGCACTCTGAGCAAGTGCGAGGTCACAAGGAGTTGACACCGGGAATTGAACCGGGCGCCAGTCATTGTTCTCGGAGGGTCTTCACTCTCCGAGCCGCTCCTCCAGGAGCAGAAGGATGGCCTCACCTACAATGTCTACGTCTCTGGAGCACGCAAAGCGCAAATCACCTGGACGCATTCGCATAGAGAGAGAGGGGCATTGCGATCTTGTGTCTATTTGCGCCAAATCTGCCTCGAGTCGATGCATCTCCCCCCTAAATATTTAAATAAAGTCCTGTAGCCATCTTTAACTTCAGTTATAACCAAACACAATGGCGAGATGGTACATGCTGGCGCGGCAATGCCGCGTTACTTACTCTCGCTCTGCTCTCCTGGTGGTGCATAGAATGAAAGGCCCAGGGATACAATGGCCGCAATTTCCAAAATGATAAGGGTCACGTCCTGGAGGGCTTCCCAGACTAATTGCAGGAAGGTTTTGGGTTTTTTGGGAGGGATGAAGTTCAGGCCGTAGATCTGCCTTCGTTTCTCAAAGTCTGCTACATTCTCAGACAAACCTGCACGTAGAAAGAGAGAGAGAGGAAAATGAGACACAGAGAGACTGGAACAGGGAAAATAAAGACCCCGCGAAAATAAAACGAGAGGAATTTAATTGGGAAGAACATTTTCAGAAATGCACTATACACACGTGAAGATCTTCCCCTACTCGGGGGTTATGCTTGAAGGCCCGAAGATACCGACTGCACCAATGACGGACGGAAATTTCTGTTGACAAGAAGCTTTTCTATGTCACTGTATAATTGTACAGTAACAGGGGTTCTCAACGTCATCCCTGAAGACCCCCCCAACAGGTTGGGGTTTCAGGATATCCCTGCTTCAGCACAGGTGGCTCAATCAGTGGTTCAGTCTTCGACTGATGGGATAGGACAGGAGTGGCCAACTCCAGTCCTCAAAGGCCACCACCAACAGGTCAGGTTTGCAGGATATCCCTGCTTCAGCGCGTAGTAATCACTACGCCTATCTAGCTGCGCAGACAGTGCTATTACCTTACGGCGTTAGCTTTTGTGGTGTCCTGTGTGTGGTCTGCCCAATGTGTTAGCTGCTTACATCTGGCAATCTCTGTAACCTGTTCAGTAGCAGAAAGGCACTGTTACATGGCCCCAGGGATGGAAAGAGTTAACGTAGGGACACCCAGTGTAGGACAGATTCAGGTTATATTCTGCCCATTCTTAAAGGAGAAACCATTAATGTCTGTCAAGAAAATCGAGCCTAAATTCTATGGAAAAGCACTAAGAACTAATCCCTAGTACCATTCAGTGCTTGCATACTGTAATTACGTTAGCAATGCCAGGAGACTCTGATGCTTAATGACATACAGTGTGATGGATTGGATAAAATGCCTATTTCTTCATTTGTAATGTGTACCTCACTATGTCTATGTTCCTTACTCAAAATGGCTACCACAGCACCCCCTCCCATCAAGATGGCACCCAACTCAGGAATTCCACCCAAATGCTGATGTGTCCACTGAAACTACAATAACAAGACCATAAACTACAATAACAAGACCATACAAGGAAAAGACCTAACAAGAACCAATGAGACACTGACATGTGCATTTACACAAAACCTTTAGACCTTAGACAGCTCCTTCTGCATACAATCTTTCCCCTGAGCCTCTATATAGAAACGCAGGCTGTAGCAATAAAGCAGGCATTATCATTCTGAACTTTGTGTCAGTGTGATTTATCTCAGTGCACGCACTACCTACGTAGGAAACCAATCTGGACGGGGACAGATACTCTGCAGACGTTTTTGTCTGATCCAATTCAACAGTGCAGGACATACGTAGCAGGGCATCATTTGGAAGCTGCACTCCTACCATGAAAATGTGGGATTGCTTTTGGCAACAAGGCATGTTAAAGCAGGAGCAGACCACGCGGCTCTGCTCCAGAAAGTGGTGCACCTGTGACATCGGACTTCAGGTATACAGCTACAATTATACAGTGGCCACAAGTACAGCTTGTACCAGCAGGTCTCCATCTTGTCTGCGCTGTATGCGGGTTGTAGCGCTGCAGCTATTTCTTCTCAGTAAGTCAGTTTCTGCTGGATACTTTCCCAATTAAATGGCGTTCATGTTTCTGAATCTGGGTGATGTGTTGGAAACTATGTCCTTCGCTTTTTTGGTCAGCAGACGCGTTAAGGGCGTGTCTTGCCATGGGTCCACTATCCCAAAACGTTTGTTTCTTTACGGTAGACTTGGCTGGGAGGCAGTTATGAGATGTCCACTTTGGCAAAGCAGTGAATTCTGATAGTGACTTGTGGCAATGAAAGGTATATTATTATTATTATTATTATTATGATAATAGTAATGATTGAATGTCAGAGCCCTTTTAATATACTGCAGACCTTTTCAGCACTGGTGAGTGTGATTAATAAAAGGATTTACTAAGGTCAGAAATTACAGTTCTTGTGCAATCAGAGCTCTTGTGTTTGTTACGTGCAACTGAATGAGAAGAAAATCAGTATACGTGGTGAATAAATATTCTATATACAGTATTCCCTTCCACGACACCCCCTTGCTCTACCTGTCTCTTCAGACCCATATGCAGCCCCATATAGTCTTTTATTTATGTTGCGTTTGTACTTTGTTGGAAATGGATTTCTGAGACTCACACCAGCTGCCTCAGCGCACTTCATACTGGTAACATGAAAGGCTGTGTTATCGTGGAGCACTATAAGAGCAGCAACCTATTACCAGCTTATTGCACCTGTGTATGCAGCATATTCAATACAGCAACACTATAGGCTGCATGTATCAAAATCCGGAGCAAAGAAGACTTCCATCATGAAATCAACCAACTTAACAGCAAAGGGAATGGTCACCTCAGGATCATTATGGGAGATTTCAATGCACAGATTGATGCCACCATAAGACACACTTGCTTAAAGAAGCATACGAGTAGCACCGTAGATATTACAGACACGATACATAAAGCTTGCCCCCCTGCAGAAGCACTTACCAAAATACCCTCCTACTGTTTCTGTACGTTCCTCCTACATACCAATTAGATTGCAAGCTCCTCGGAGCAGGGACTCCTCTTCCTAAATGTTACGTTTGTCTGAAGCACTTATTCCCATGACCTGTTATTTGTATTATGTGTTATTTATATGATTGCCACGTGTATTACTACCGTGACGCGCTGTGTACATTAATGGCGCTGTACAAATAAAGACACACAATACAATGCCGAGCAGAAAGACGAAGCATCAGTTGGTAAGAATGGTTACGGTAACAGGAATTAACGTGGGGACAGATTGGGAGAATTAGCAGAATCTGAAAACTTCTACATCATGAATTAATTCTTCAATAAGAATCCAAGTAGGAAATGGAAAAGACCCAAAGGAATCAAGAATTAAATTGACTATATCCTAGCTAACACTAAGCATGTGATGGAAGACTCCCCAAACCTTGGCCTTTTCGACACGAGGAGCGATCACCGATTGGTTTGATTCAAATGACATCTGAACGCGAAGATGGAAAGAAGAAAAATGATTTTAAAAAAAAAGAAGAAAACAATCAACATCAAGAAACCTGAAGAATAACGGCAGAGAATTTCAATTAAAGCTGAGAATCACTTCAGCGTGCTGGAAACACACAGGGACACTTTAACAAACAATTATGAAGAATTTATGAAGATTGTGGTTGGAAGCGCAAAACAAGTGGCAAAATCCCCAAGAAAAAAAAGGATAAGAATATATCAGATGAGACAACGCAATTACTAAGGAGAAGACAAGACATGAAGTAATCCCAAGGCGCAAGAACAATAAGTGAATATGCGGAGCTGTGCAAGATGAGCTGCAGACACATAACTGAAGATGTGAGAAAATGTCACGGTGAGATGGTAAGGAAGACTATCCAAGTTAACAAAAGCTTAAAGACAAAGCAACGATATATGATTGGGAAGAAGCAAATCATTGCACTCAAACAAGACGATGGATCGAAAATAAAAAAAGGTGCACATAAAGAGAGTTGAGGACGTGTACATGAAATTGTACGAGAACGCAGATGACACAGCACATAATCCAGCAGAGGAAGCACGAGAAGAAACCACCAATGTACCATGCATCCTTCCAGAAGAAGTGGCGAAGGCAATAAAATAAAACCCCTGGGAAGATGGAATTACAACTGAAATCTCGAGAGGAGATTGAAAGATCCGAGCCCAACTCTTTACATGCTTCTTGAAGAAAAGGAAAATTCCAGAACAATGGAGCACTGCCATAGTTATCCACATCCATAAGAAAGGAGACAGGGACCTCAAGAACTACAACCCCATCAGTCTACTTCCAATAACGTACAAGATTTGTACAAATTTACTTGCTAATCGGCTGCAAAAGAACCTGAATTTCACCCAGTCTAGAGAATAAGAGGGATTTTGCAGTGGATACAACACAGTGGACCACATCCAAGTCGTACAAGCAGCGATTTCCCGAAGTAACGAGTACGATCTACCACGTAGTTTGGGATACGTAGATTACGAAAAAGCATTTGATTTGGTCTACACATCAGATGTTCTAAATGCATTAAGAAGACAAAATGTTGAAGGTTAGATTACATGAAGATACAAGACATATAAGGATCAACAAGGGAGTGCAGCAGGGAGACACCATGTCACCAGGATCAGCAAGGGAGTGCTGCAGGGAGACACCGTGTCACCAGGATCAGTAAGGGAGTGCAGCAGGGAGACACCATGTCACCAGGATCAGCAAGGGAGTGCTGCAGGGAGACACCGTGTCACCAGGATCAGCAAGGGAGTGCTGCAGGGAGACACCATGTCACCAGGATCAGCAAGGGAGTGCTGCAGGGAGACACCATGTCACCAGGATAAGCGAGGGAGTGCTGCAGGGAGACACCATGTCACCAGGATCAGCAAGGGAGTGCTGCAGGGAGACACCATGTCACCAGGATCAGCGAGGGAGTGCAGCAGGGAGACACCATGTCACCAGGATCAGCGAGGAAGTGCTGCAGGGAGACACCATGTCACCAGGATCAGCAAGGGAGTTCAGCAGGGAGACACCGTGTCACCAGGATCAGCAAGGGAGTTCAGCAGGGAGACACCGTGTCACCACGATCAGCAAGGGAGTGCTGCAGGGAGACACCATGTCACCAGGATCAGCGAGGGAGTGCAGCAGGGAGACACCATGTCACCAGGATCAGCGAGGGAGTGCAGCAGGGAGACACCGTGTCACCAGGATCAGCGAGGGAGTTCAGCAGGGAGACACCGTGTCACCAAAGCTTCTCACTGCAACACTTGAAAAATTGTTCAAGACATTGAATTGGAGAAAAAAAAGGAATTCAAAATCGACAGTGAATACTTGAGTCACCGACCATTTGCAGATTACACTGTTATTTTTGCCACAAGTGCAGAAGACCTAATGCATCAAATGAGAGAACTTGCCGAAGCAAGGAAGAAAGTGCGCCCACGTGTGAATCTCAGCGAGACCAAAGTGAAGTTCAACAAATGTGTCAACTCTGCAAAGATTAAAATAAATGGAATAGACTGAGAAGAAGTGGAAGACTATGTCTACCTTGGCCGGCGAGTAGCAATGGACGGGAGCCTTTTGAATGAAATCAACAGAAGAATGAAGATGGGTAGGAGCACATTTAGAAGAAACAAGACGATATTTCAGGAGAACTTTCCACTGCGCCTCAAGGGGAAAGCTTTCGACCAGTGTATTTTGCCCGTGCTCACTTATGGATGTGAAACGTGGACCCTAAATTCACAGATAATTCAGAAGTTTCAGACAACATTCTGCTTAAGGATGTCTTCTCTCTACCCCCTTTGTATCTAAGCCCTCTCCCGCCTTAAACCTCTCTCACTGACTGCCCCGCACCTCCGGAATGCCCTTCCCCTCAGTACCCGACTAGCACCCTCTCTATCCACCTTTAAGATCCATCTTAAAAAACACCTCTTTAACTAAGCATACGAGTAGCTCTGTGGCTGATACTATACACCTCATACATCAACCTTGGCCCCTTGCAGGCGCACTGACCAGAATACCCTCCTACTGTCTATGCAGAGATGTATGCTGGGTATTACCGGTCACAGGAAAATAAATGAATGGGTTCGAAACCAAACAAAAGTCTGTGACATCATCACACGGGTGCAGAAATTAAAATAGCAGCAGGTCAGACATATTTCAAGAAGAAACGACCATCATTGGACACAGATGGTACTTGACTGGTTTCCAAGAGTAATTAAAAGACCAAGACGACAACTAAAAGTAAGATGGGGGGATGAAATCAGAAAATGTGTTATAGCGACATGGAGAAGAGAGGCTGTAACTGCAGTACCTGGGAGATCAATGGGGGAGGCTTCATCCAGCAGTGGAGAGACACAGGCTGCGCCAAAGGCTGTCCGCCTTTGGGGCGATGGAGATGTACACTGAAGGGGTTCAGATTGAATGCAGCTCTAAGTTCAAAGTCCTTTGTCCTCTTGGCTCATTAACATTCCAGTTGGTGGGGTTGAAGTTCCACATAGTACAAGTAAATGTTAACCCTTAGCACGCTGGTCCTGTACAGAGAGGAGGATCTTTTGGGGAACCCCATCAGGTATCAGCCTTTGGGGCGACACAGATGTACACTGTATACTAGGGTCTATGTATTAAGATAATTTTCTCTATTGAGTAACACCCCAACACCTATGGATCAAAGCATTTTGCTTCAATTTTTTCCCATCTGCTCCAGCTTGCACCTTGGGGAGAGTCAGTAGGAGGAGTTGGGGGGGAGTTACATGGTGCACAGATTATAATGAGATGTATCACATTCTGCGTCTCTGTCCCAGCTTGCACCTTGGGGAGAGTCAGTAGGTGGAGTTGGGGGAGTTACATGGGGCACAGATTATAATGAGATGTATCACATTCTGCGTCTCTGCCCCAGCTTGCACCTTGGGGAGAGTCAGTAGGAGGAGTTGGGGGGAGTTACATGGTGCACAGATTATAATGAGATGTATCACATTCTGTGTCTCTGTCCCACCTTGCACCTTGGGGAGAGTCAGTAGGAGGAGTTGGGAAGAGTTACATGGGGCACAGATTATAATGAGATGTATCACATTCTGCGTCTCTGTCCCAGCTTGCACCTTGGGGAGAGTCAGTAGGAGGAGTTGGGGGAGTTACATGGTGCATAGATTATAATGAGATGTATCACATTCTGCGTCTCTGTCCCAGCTTGCACCTTGGGGAGAGTCAGTAGGAGGAGTTGGGGGAGTTACATGGTGCACAGATTATAATGAGATGTATCACATTCTGCGTCTCTGTCCCAGCTTGCACCTTGGGGAGAGTCAGTAGGAGGAGTTGGGAGAGTTACATGGTGCAGAGATTATAATGAGATGTATCACATTCTGCGTCTGTCCCAGCTTGCATCTTGGGGAGAGTCAGTAGGAGAAGTTGGGGGGGGGGAGTTACATGGTGCACAGATTATAATGAGATGTATCACATTCTGCGTCTCTGTCCCAGCTTGCACCTTGGGGAGAGTCAGTAGGAGGAGTTGGGGGGGAGTTACATGGTGCACAGATTATAATGAGATGTATCACATTCTGCGTCTCTGTCCCAGCATGCACTTTGGGGAGAGTCAGTAGGAGGAGTTGGGGGGAGTTACATGGTGCACAGATTATAATGAGATGTATCAAATTCTGCGTCTCTGCCCCAGCATGCACCTTGGGGAGAGTCAGTAGGAGGAGTTGGGGGGAGTTACATGGGGCACGGATTATAATGAGATTGTAACAGGGGACTTATCCCTGTTCAGTAATGTGCCTTTAATCTAGTAGTGTGGTAGTTAATTACTAAACACCACCTGCCTGATTAGATTGCTTACAAAAACCTGTCTGTTCAGACAGGAAGTAACTCCTCCCTAGCTCTGACTGAGAGCTGACCTTTGGAGAGACAGAGCAGAGGTTCTTGAGTCCCATGAGAGACTGACCAAAAGAAACCCAGATCTCTGGAGCTGACCGGTCTTGAGCTCTGCACAGCAGAGCTGAATTCAAGACACAGGGAAAACTACTGCACCTGAAGCTGAACCAGGAAGTGAGATTTTCCCTCCAAGAAACAGATAAGACTTTTATTCTTAAGAGACTGCTTATATCTGCTTATTTCATGTTATATGTTTTGGGGCTGCGAGAACTTCTTGACTAAGGGAGATGTGAATTATTGCATAGTGTTTCACTAGAAATACTCCCAAGTGAATGGAAGCTTTGTTCCCCCCCCCCCCTGTGTTTGGATAATTTTCCTGATGAAAAGGAACAGGCACAATAAAGCCTATTATAATTTTACATTATAAAGCCTCCTAATTGTGTACCTCTGTGAACGTCCGTCCACAGAGATGTATCACATTCTGCGTCTCTGCCCCTTTCTTTTTGGCTTTTCTTTTCTCAAACAAATCTTCCACATCCGAAGTGGTGTCAATCTAATATTCTGTATCAGATGTAAGAAACTGTTCTAACATATTCTGCAGCCTTGCTCCAAAATACGGATTATTGCTACTAACACATATTTTTCCACGTAGATGCACAGATCCCAATGACTGCTGCCAACCACACCTGGCCCCTCATTCACATGGGGCCCTGGAAATAACTGCAAATCAATTAAACAAGAACAACCCACAGCTGAATGGGTTAATATCCACGTGGCTTGTAATGCAAAATAAAATATTCCCTTCATTTTACAGCCGATGGCTAGCTATTAATACCTGCGTGGAATAACTCTGTCATACTAAATATGACCGAATATTCTTTAAGGCTATTTAGGTAGCCTTGTGTTTTCCTTGGAGGATTACTGTAATAGAATAATTTGTCATTAACACATCTCTAATTATAAACCATTTAAAGCACCGAGCCTGGTATACTTACCACCGCTGGGGGTGGTGATGCACCCGGCCTGGTATACTTACCACTGCTGGGGGTGGTGATGCGGGCTATAAGGAGGAGTGCCAGCAGATTTAATTATAAGGAGCGTGTACAATTATTCCATCCTTTCAATTATTCCTCGAAGACATGGTGAGAGCGATGGATAGCATCTCAGAACGGGGTGAGTTAGGCAACGTGCGTGACGCGATGAGCTTCCTCCATACACATCCACCCCGTTCCCAAGTCATTATTCCTACAAATTCTATTGTAAAATATAAGTCTTAATAATGTGCACATTTACAGAAACGTTTGGTCGCTTATATAGTCAGAGGTCAATTCATCTGTGGTGTTTAGGCATTAGTCAATTTATATTAAAACCAAAAGAACCAAACCATACTTAAAAGTGCAAACCTTCTCCCAAATACGGGGTAATAATAATAATAATAATATAATAATAATAATAATTATGGGGTACACCATTCACATGAGAGAGCGGGCAATTATAAAAACTACTCTATTTTGCTCTAAAAAAATTAAAAAAAAAAAAAGTAGAATCTTCTGATTTTAGTTTTAAAAACTGGCACTGTGTCAGAGAGACAGCAAATAAAAATACCACTTGTAATCGCTTAGCCAACAGTGCTTCTGCTGCAGCCAGGGATTCTGGGTATTGATATGCAGATCAGCACAGAGATGTTGTTGCTTATATCCTGTTTCCTTGTCTCACCGTCACTATATGTTGGCTCTCCCTCCCAGGCGGGGGCAGTGATATTATATTAACCCAAACGTTGATACATTTAATTATACTATTTCTCCAAGCCAACGCCGTCCCCGACTGCCCCAAAACCCACGCCCCAAATGGCAAAATCACGCAGGTGCAAAGTACCTTAATACAGGAGGGAGTAAAGCAGAGACTAAATGTGCAGCAGCCCTTGATACATAATCACAATTGTGTCTGCAACCAGTGAAATATATATATATATATATTATATATACATACACACACACAGCAAATAAAAAGATCACTTGTGAGCACATTCACATGTCTTAGGCAGGTCTGCAACCCTGCGCTTCCCCCTATATCTCCCAGCATACAGTGCTTCCACTGCAGCAAGGGATTCTGGGAAATGACATGCAAATGAGCACACAATGTGTCACCTTTTGTCTGAAAAACCATTGTTACATGGAACCCGTATAAGCTAATGCTCGCTGTTAACACAGCTTTAAAAGCACAGCCTGGGAATCAGATGCAAAGCCAGAGAAACCACTCGCAGACATGTTTCACCCTTAATGGGTCTCATCGGTGGAAGTTTCTTGTTGCCTTTTTCATCCACCATAACTTAAAACGTGATGGTATTTATATATATCAATGAAACATAACTGTACCAAGCAGGGATGAAATATAAAGTCTAAACTTGGTGAAGAGTTCTTTGGTTTTTCATCCCCCCCCCCCCCAAGCTAACTAGGAAATATATTTCTATAAAAAAAACCTGTGAAAGTCAGCAGTAAAAACCCGCACATTTAATTTGCACTTGTATTTTGCTTTTCTTTTTCCAACATCACACCTAAGAAGAAATCGTGTGAATGTTTCTCTGCCGCTGAACGCCTCTCGGGAGAATAATCTGCGCGGCTAGATGAATGCACGGCTATCTTTTTATAGCGCGGGAGGAAAAAGCGCAGACTACGTTATATATTCCTGCTGATTATTAGATTGTAATGAATTTTTTGGGTGATTGACAAAGACAAACGCTACATAGAGATTATTTCTGATTGTAAGAAAAAGTTACTAAGAGGTTATTTGACGTAAAGGGGTGTGGCTAAGTCCAAAGATAGAGATTCAGAGTGTATGGTATGATATGTAGGGTGTATGGTATGATATATAGGGTATATGGTATGATATGTAGGGTGTATTGTATGATATGTAGGATATGTAAGATGTATGGTTTGATATGTAAGATACGTAGGGTGTATGGTATGATGTATAGGATATGTAGGGTGTATGGTATGATATGTAGGATACGTAGGGTGTATGGTATGATGTATAGGATATGTAAGATGTATGGTATGATATGTAGGGTGTATGGTATGATATGTAGGATACGTAGGGTGTATGGTATGATGTATAGGATATGTAAGATGTATGGTATGATATGTAGGGTGTATGGTATGATATGTAGGGTGTATGGTATAACATGTAGGATATGTAAGATGTATGGTATGATATATAGGGTGTATGGTATGATATGTAGGGTGTATGGTATGATATGTACGGTGTATGGTATGATATGTAGGGTGTATGGTATAATATGTAGGGTGTATGGTATAATATGTAGGATATGTAAGATGTATGGTTTGATATGTAGGGTGTATGGTATGATATGTAGGATACGTAGGGTGTATGGTATGATATGTAGGATACGTTGGGTGTATGGTATGATGTATAGGATATGCAAGACGTATGGTATGATATGTAGGGTGTATGGTAGGATATGTAGGGTGTATTGTATGCTATATAGGATATGTAGGGTGTATGGTATGATATATAGGGTGTATTATGATATGATATATAGGATATGTAAGATGTATGGTATGATATGTAGGGTGTATGGTAGGATATGTAAGATGTATGGTATGATATGTAGGGTATGTAGGGTGTATGGTAGGATATGTAAATGTATGGTATGATATGTGTAGGGTATGTAGGGTGTATGGTAGGATATGTAAATGTCTGGTATGATTTGTGTAGGGTATGTAGGGTGTATGGTATGATATGTAGAATATGTAGGGTGTATGGTGTTATATATAGGATATGTAAATGTCTGGTATGATTTGTGTAGGGTATGTAGGGTGTATGGTATGATATGTAGGATATGTAGGGTGTATGGTGTGATATATAGGATATGTAAATGTCTGGTATGATTTGTGTAGGGTATGTAGGGTGTATGGTATGATATGTAGGATATGTAGGGTGTATGGTGTGATATATAGGATATGTAAATGTCTGGTATGATTTGTGTAGGATATGTAGGGTGTATGGTGTGATATATAGGATATGTAAATGTATGGTAAGATATGTGTAGGGTATGTAGGGTGACCAGATGTCCTGGTTCGGTCGGGACAGTCCTGTTTTTTTGTTGTTTGTCCCAGTGTCTCGAAATTGTAGTAAATGTCTCGGTTTTTCAAATCACTGACTGTGCATGCGCCGTCACCTGTGCTGAAGCAGGGATATCCTTAATACCTGACCAGTTGGGGGGGTCTTGAGGACTGGCGTTGAGAACCCCTGCCCTAAGCACGCTCTATTCGTGGCAGGGGGAGACTAGAAATCTTTACAATAACCGTACTAAACAACTTTACTTTATATAGCGCTTTTCTTCCGGTGGGACGCACGGCGCTTCACACGCCGCGTTCTGTATGGACATTTACAGGCACATTTTGTGTCCCAAAGATCTTGCAGTCTATGTTTGCTGCCTGAGGCACAGGGGGGCAAAGTGACCAGTCCATGGAGCTGACACCGGGATTTGAATCAGGGCCCCTGCTTCAGTACAGGTGGGTCAAATCAGGGCCCCTGCTTCAGTACAGGTGGGTCAAATTGGGGCCCCTGCTTCAGTACAGGTGGGTCAAATCGGGGCCCCTGCTTCAGTACAGGTGGCTCAATCAGGGCCCCTGCTTCACTACAGATGGCTCAAATTGGGGCCCCTGCTTCAGTACAGGTGGCTCAATCAGGGCCCCTGCTTCAGTACAGGTGGCTCAATCAGGGCCCCTGCTTCACTACAGGTGGCTCAAATCGGGGCCCCTGCTTCAGTACAGGTGACTCAAATCGGGGCCCCTGCTTCAGTACAGGTGGCTCAATCATGGCCCCTGCTACACTACAGGTGGCTCAAATCGGGGCACCTGCTTCAGTACAGGTGACTCAATGAGGGCCCCTGCTTCACTACAGGTGGCTCAATCAGGGCCCCTGCTTCAGTACAGGTGGCCCAAATCGGGGCCCCTGCTTCAGTACAGGTGGCTCAAATCAGGGCCCCTGCTTCAGTACAGGTGGCTCAATCAGGGCCCCTGCTTCACTACAGGTGGCTCAATCAGGGCCCCTGCTTCACTAAAGGTGGCTCAATCAGGGCCCCTGCTTCAGTACAGGTGGCTCAATCAGGGCCCCTGCTTCAGTACAGGTGGCTCAATCAGGGCCCCTGCTTCACTACAGGTGGCTCAATCGGGACCCCTGCTTCAGTACAGGTGGCTTAATCAGGGCCCCTGCTTCAGTACAGGTGGCTTAATCAGGGCCCCTGCTTCAAAGTCAGTGTCACTTTTTTTTTATGCCTTAGGACACGGGTGCTCAACTCCAGTTCTCAAAACCCCTCAACAAGTCAGGCTTTAAGGATGTCCCTGCTTCAGCACAGGTGGCTCAATCAGTAGCTCAGTGGAAGACCTGTGCTGAGGCAGGGATATCCTTAAAACCTGACCTGATGGGGGGAGGGGCGAGGGGGTGGGGGGTGTCTTGAGGACTGGATTTGAGCGCCCCCCGAGTTAGGAACGCGCACTGTAAAAGCGCGTGATGATTTACGGAGGCCGCATTCTAGTAACTGTATCCCGACCGATTTCCCAGCCCCCGCTTCTCACCCTCCCCCCTTCTCTGCCGCCGCAGTCTTATCCCATTCATAAACCAGGACACGAGAATAGAGAGCGTGAAGAGTGAATGAAAAGCGACCTCATTAGCAGAGCCGCGCACGCTCGGCGTCTGTGCCAGTCGCGGTGCAGAAGCAGGAGGTGTAAATGTGACATACAGTCCCTACTTAACAACTGGAGGCGCTCTGCGAATGTCTCCCACTAATGCTGACAGGGGGGGAACAAATCCCCCCGATCTGTCCACGAGACAGGTCACCAATCCTAAAAACATCACCGTATTAGCACAAGAACTGCCGGGCAGAACAGGACGCTCCCCCCAACATCCCAGGACCTCAAGTTCAGGACTAAGGTGTCGTTTTGTGTGCTTGGATGGACACTGGGGTAGCCAGTACAAGGCTGGGACGCTACCTACAGATGATGTGGCTTTTCGATTGGCTGCCGGAGCAAGCCCTGACCCCGGAAGCCATGTTGTTTCCCAAGTGGACAGCTACTCCTCTGTAACTGTGCTGCTCCTGACCAGGAGAGGACCTCCCAGGAGATCCCCAGGGACAACCAAGTTCAGAGAACATGGGAAAGACTGAAGGTGTCCAGCATTGGTGCTTTAATGCTTAACTCTTCGTGAACAAAGTGACCTGTCACACATTACTTTTCACTTCGAGCAACACAAGGGTTAAATAAAGAGTGAGATTATGTCAAGGAAAGAGATGATATAACATGAACACTAGAGAAACACAAACACAGTCATATTAAAATGAATATGAATATGGTAGAATAAGTCCCTGCTTTAAAGCTGCAGACCAAGCAATATCCGACGTGGTTTTTAAAAAAAATAAAGCAGTTCTGTACTATGAGAAAATACTTGTAGCATTTTTTGTTTTTTTAAAACAACTCTGAATGACATTTTTAATGTATTATAATGCAACAAGCATTTTTTGTTTCTACAACAACCATTTACACAGTCACATCCCCTTTCTCTTCTGAAACAGCCTTTGGCACACTCTTTTTGAGCCCCGCCCCCTCTCTAGCAGTGCATCAATTGTATCTAGTGACCGCCTGGTCACATGATCTTCCCCACAGAACTTTGCAGCTTTGGTCCTCTTCTGCTGGACAGTGAACCCCCGAGCCGAATCTTCGCCGATCGATCACAGGAGAACAGATCGATTGGCAACTTAGCTAATTACTGATCATTGGGTGGCTTGTGATGATGCACATATTAAAGGGGAGAGGGAAAAGAAAGGGCAGCTTGGACAGCTGCGTTAAAGTGATTACTATCCAGTTTGGGAGCTGGAGAAACAAGGAGGTGAATTTCTCAGCATCCCGACACGCTAGCACTAGGATTCAAGCTCCTGCCATTTCTGCTGGCTGCCGGCAGCAGCCCTTGAGAGGCATACAATATGGCTGTTAAAAAGACCCGCGTCACAGGGGCCAAATGGAAGCCATGATGTCATCCCTTGCGGCGTGACGCGGGATGTTTAAACCTGCATTATATATCGTCAGCACCTTCAAAGGTAATTATCTCGGGGCGCAGGTAGCCCCCGGAGCTGAAATTAACGTGGTTCAGCTCTGGTGACCCTCTGCTTTGCACCTAGGGCATTTTCTTTAAAGCCCCCTATGGATATGTGCATATACAGTACAGCTTGTTTTTTGTTTGCGTTGGTTTCTGTTGAACATTAAAATGATTAATGATAACATATTTTCGAGTGGTTCAGCTCCGGAAAACCCCTGCTTCCCACCTGGGAGGGAAATGTATATATACTGTAAAGGAAATGCTTCTTTAATATAAAAATCATGACATAATACCAGTTCTGTCAAGTCAACCGTATCGTGTCATAGGAATAAGACACTCATTCAACCCCTACTCACCTAGCATATTCCAAGAAAGGTCCCCAAACCTCAGTAATACTTACTATGCCAGATCTGGGTTACCTTTTCCAATGTTGCTATCGCCTATGCTTTTAATCACCATTTACCGTGGGTGGGTTTGGAGATTCCCACCTATCGGCTATCACAGCCTTTGTGGCCAACACAAGGCGTTCTCGCTAGCTTCTCCGTCCGGTCAGAGAGGTCTCAATCTTCCGGCCACCAACGGAGTGTTTGTGTTTTTACACTTCCCTGTGTCCCGCTAGCTAACTTGGCTCAGAATGTATTTATTGTAGAACACAGCCACCAAAAGTGATAGAAATCTGCCTTACACTCACACATCTTCCAACACGTGCCAGGGGTGTGAGGGTAGAAACAGGACAATGTTCCTGGTTTCCGCGGTAGAAAATGTTGCACCATAACTGAACTCAATTAGTCGCAATGGACACCTTCCTTAAATCCAAATAGAGGTCTCCCCAATCCTTCCATTCCAGAAGACTCAGCCTGCCATGTATCATACCATGATCTAACGTCAGCTTGATATCGCCTACTTAATTCTGCATATCATAGTCAAGAGATTACCCGTGTGAATTGCCACTGAAAGAAAAAACGATTTGAACATTTGAATCACCACATTAATATTTGCTAGCGAAGATGTATATGGCTTCTAAAAATGCAGAAAACCTCATATTTAGCATTGCCAGAGCTATCGTAATGTATTTTATTTATAGGTCAATGATCCTGTGTATTAAATCCTGTGGCTTGTTTGTATTGGGATTCCTATCACGGTGAGATACATTCCCAGGTCCCTGATGTTATTTCTGATCGGTTACACTGCACTGGTCAGAAACGGCAAATCTTTATTTCACCTAATTACTGATAATTAGTCATAACCCGCGTCAGGCGCCACCTCCTAGCTGCGTTTGCTTCCCCAGCCTCCCTGGATTGCAGGGCTCTCATGCGCCCCCTCCCTTGCTCTGTCTCTGTGATACTTTGCCCTTGGTTCGTCCTTGAGATTGCGGCAGGCGAGCTGCTGTTGCTCTCCTTGCTGCTTCTCTCGCTACTGATATATATTTATTTACCTGTGCCGGCTACATCATCTCTCGTTCCTCCCCCGGACGCATAATATGCACCGTGAGAATGCACGCCTGTGGATCCTTATTTCTCGTTCCAAAGCTAACAATGAACATTATTTTTAACAGGAAAATCATTCAGCTGCATCCTTCTAGCAAACGCTTTCACTTGCTCCCGGCTGAGCCCCATTGAGACAGCGGGGGGCTGGGAGGATTAGTGAATGCTTGGGGAACGTGCAAACATACATTTATATTCCAGTAGATACAAGTTGGCGAAGTCTAGGAAAATATCAAGCTATAGAGAGACCGGAATCGAAGGGTTAACACTGCAGCCTAAAGTCACGCTTCATGTTACCAATGCAATGTTACTGTAGCAGAATATTCTCTGTCCAGCATGGCTACGCGGCTTATTTCTGCAAGAAAACGTGCAAACAAAGCGCACAGAATATTGTACTGCAAAAGGTATTAGTTTGTTATCATTTATCCTTTAATTAATTATCCCTTAACCCCAGGGGTTCTCAACTCCCGTCCTCCAGACCCCCCAAAAGGTTAGCTTTTAAAGGATATCTCTGCTTCAGTACAGGTAGCTCAATCGATGACTGAGCCACTGAGTGAGACACCTGTGCTGAAGCAGGGATATCCTGAAAACCTGACCTGTTGAGGGGGTCTTGAAGACTGGAGTTGAGAGCCCCTGCCTTAACCCTTTCATTGCGGCGAGTGAAATATGATACACAGAGCTCCCTGTTACAGAGAACACAGGTTATCTGAAATACACAAAATCTCAGAGATTGCAAGAAAATGTTCGTTAAAAACAAATGGAATCCGCTAGAAGACCTAAATAAACGAATTTCCCAGGAAGAGCTAGCCGGAGCCATTAAATCCCTAAAACCAGCCGAAACAGCCGGCCCCGGCGGATTCTCCAATATCTATTATAAAACATTCATGTCAACCCTGGCCCCCCTACCTGCTCGACATGTTTAACTCCTTCCTGGCGGGCGATCCAATTCCCCCTACAATCTGCTCGGCAAATTTAGCCATCGTCCACAAGGAAGGGAGAGATCCACTGTTGTGCGGGAATTATAGACCAATTTCCCTTCTCAACACAGATCTCAAGATCTACAGCAAGATCTTAGCAAACGGGCTCAACCCAATTCTCCCTCGACTTATTCACATTGATCAAGTAGGCTTTGTGTCAGGAAGGCAGGCCTCTGACAACACCCGCAAAATTGGGGATATTATTGACCGTGTGCATCTCACTGGAACTAAGGCCATGATTCTAAGTCTCGACGTGAAAAAGCGTTTGACAGAATCAAATGGTCATACCTCGATCAAACACTACTGAAATCTGGCTACAGTGGCCCATTTCTACAAGGAGTCAGAGCCCTCTACCAAAACCCCACGGCACACATTAAGCTCCCAGGCGGATTATCAGATCTGATACAAATTAAAAACGGAACCAGGCAGGGTTGTCCCTTATCCCCTTTACTATTCGACCTATCAATTGAACCTCTTGCGGCTAAAATCAGAGACGAAACAAGTATAAAAGGGGTTATGATTGCCGAAACAGAGTACAAAATCTCTCTGTTTGCCGACGATGTAATACTGACCCTCACCAGCCCCCATATCTCCCTCCCCAACCACCAAAAATGACCAGACCAATTCGGAACAATTTCAGACTACAAAGTCAATATGGATAAGTCAGAAGCTCTTAACCTAACTCTCCCAGAGCTGACGTGGAAACTGCGACAGCTTAACTATAAATATAAATGGAGTACAACCACTATTAAATATCTTGGGGTTAAAATCTCAAATTCATATAGGTCCCTATACCAGTACAATTCCCCCCTCCCCCCCCCTATTCGACCAGATCAAAAAAGACCTTGAGTCTTGGAGCAAACTCAAAATTTCTTGGTTCGGAAGAATAGTCTCAATTAAAATGAACATCCTCCCGAGACTTCTCCACCTCTTCCAAACTCTCCCCATAGCCGTTCCACTTCCAGCTCTAAAGAACATCCAGTTCCACATATTCTAATTCATCTGGAAAAACGGGAGACCAAGGGTCCCGATGTCGGTAATGCTATCCCCCAAAAGGAAGGGAGGGCTTGGGGTCCCTGATGTGATCAAGTATTACCAAGCGGCACAGCTGAGGCAGGCTGTAACTTGGAATTACGACCCGGCCTCCTCATGCTGGTTATCAATAGAGTCCCATTACGTGGCCCTCCCTCCCGGTGTCCCCTGGTCCCAGGGGGGCAAGGAGAAAAGCCCTAGGAAGTTTGATCTGGGATCAATGAGATGTACGTGGGACATATGCTCAAAAATAAAGGGAAGTACGGCCTGTTAGCATCCCCCTCTCAACTCATCCCCATCTTTGGAAACCCAAATTTCCCACCCGGGTGTTCCCAAAGACAATTCGGTCAATTTCAAGACCTGGACATCAGGCTGGTTGCAGATCTGCTGATGAAGGGACAGCCCTTCACCTTCAAGGAGCTCCGGGATAAATATCTGACCCAAGATCTCCATCTATTTAAATACCTGCAAATTAGGCACTTCCTCTTTTCGCTTTCCCAAAATGCCAAATTCCCCACACTAACCAAATTCGTGTCCCTTTGTATCAAGGGCAGCTACCAGAAGGGGTTGATCTCCGAGATCTACAAGGGGTTTGTAGTTGACAGTGTATCCCCCAACCCATAAATATATGCAAAAGTGGTCCGCGGACTTAAACCTGACAATTGACACAGACGACTGGAAGGATGTTTGGGAATCGGCAACGAAAACCTCTATTTGTACAGTCACTAAAGAAAAAAATATATAAAATCCTATTCCAGTGGTACCTGACCCCGACTAGGCTGAGCCAGATCTTCCCTGGCACACCTGACCTGTGCTGGAGGGGATGTGGTCAAAAGGGGGACATGGCCCACATTTGGTGGTCATGCCCAGAGATTCAGAGATATTGGTCCATGATCCAAAAGTTAATACATGAGACCACGGGACTAAAGATCCCCTTAGACCCTCTGACCTTCGTGCTCGGCAAATCTATTGAAAACATCCCAACGCCAATGGACAGACTGATCTCCTCGGTCCTCACAGCCGCCAGATGCTCGGCCGCAGCGGCCTGGAAGCAAAGAAAAGCCCCAACTAGAGGCGCAGTTGTCAAAAGGATCAACACAGTTATGACTATGGAGAGACTCCCAGCGATGCTCCATAAAAAACTGCCGCAATTCCAAAAAACTTGGGACCCGTGGCTGGAGTCCCGACCCCCCGGGGCTGGCCTAGGTCCAAATTGTAAGGGCCTCCCTCTCCCTCCCCTCCCACCTCTCCATCCCAGTGTATCTGTCTCCCCCTCCCCCCTCCTTCTATATGTTAAAATGTTAATTGGAAACTCACTGTATCAATCTCAGCCGTGTGCTCATGACAACTCTGTATCCCTTATTTCCAATAAAAAAAAGAATGGGGAAAAAAAACAAAAAAACAAATGTAATCCTTCCATAATCGTGGTTTGTGTTTCTGAGTTTGTACCTAGCACAGCTGGTGAATTCCCTTTCATGGAGACTACAGAAAAACAAACACTAATTAATACAACTTAAATGCACTTAGTTGATATATCACAAAACTCATAATTCAAATTTCAAATACTTATCAGGAAGTTATATATATATATATATATATATATATATATATATATATATATATATATATATATTTATATTTATATATTTTAGACAAGGAGTAAATCAGAGCAATCAGAAAACGTTTGTTTATGGAGGGCTTTATTGCGTGCAGTAATTTAATATGAAATTGATGGTATTTGTGTAGATATAACAGCCTACTGGTTCTGGCATTAATTGTGAAAAGGTTATTTATTCTATTCCACTTCAGAGCCGGTCTAAGTCTCCAATCCACTTTCTCAGATTACTTATCACTCACGTCCCTGCTTATACAGTATACTGTATGTGCATCCTTCTGTCAGCTTTCTGTGGCCTTATGGGGGAAAAAAATAATCAAAAGTCTTTACAGTAAGGGCAGTTACAGCGTGCGATTCATTCCCCTTGGAGACTGTGATGGCAGATACAATAGATTTGTTCAAAAGAAGGTTGGACATCTTTTTAGAAAGGAAAGGTATACAGGGATATACCAAATAAGTAACATGGGAAGGATGCTGATCCAGGGAGTAACCTGTTGCCAATTCTTGGAGTCGGGAAGGGATTTATTTTCCCCTTATGAGATATCATTGGATGATTTGACACTGGGGGTTGTGTTTGCCTTCCTCTGGATCACAATACTGTAAGTACGGATATAGGATTGCAGTGTTTCCCAACTCCAGTCCTCGGGGGAACCCCGACAGGTCAGGTCGTAAGGATGTCCCTGCTCCAGCACAGGTGGCTCAGTCAAAATGACCGAGCCGCTGACTGAGCCACCTGTGCTGGAGCAGGGATATCCATATCCTCAGAACCTGTCCTGTTGGGGTTCGCTGGGGACTGGCGTTGGGAAATACCGGGAGAAAGTATCTGCCGTCTAAATGTAGCATAGGCTGAAAATAATGGGCGTATGTCTTCTCAACCTCATCTACTATGTATGTAACATGGGTAACTATGTAACCACTGTATGTAACATGGGTAACTATGTAACCACTGTATGTAACATGGGTAACTATGTAACCACTGTACGTAACATGGCTAACTATGTAACCACTGTACGTAACATGGGTAACTATGTAACCACTGTATGTAACATGAGTAACTATGTAACCACTGTATGTAACATGGGTAACTATGTAACCACTGTATGTAACATGGGTAACTATGTAACCACTGTATGTAACATGGGTAACTATGTAACCACTGTATGTAACATGGGCAACTATGTAACCACTGTATGTAACATGAGTAACTATGTAACCACTGTATGTAACATGGGTAACTATGTAACCATTGCATGTAACATGGGTAACTATGTAACCACTGTATGTAACATGGGTAACTATGTAACCACTGTATGTAACATGAGTAACTATGTAACCACTGTATGTAACATGGGTAAATATGTAACCATTGCATGTAACATGAGTAACTATGTAACCACTGTACGTAACATGGGTAACTATGTAACCACTGTACGTAACATGGGTAACTATGTAACCACTGTATGTAACATGAGTAACTATGTAACCACTGTATGTAACATGGGTAACTATGTAACCACTGTATGTAACATGGGTAACTATGTAACCACTGTATGTAACATGGGTAACTATGTAACCACTGTATGTAACATGAGTAACTATGTAACCACTGTATGTAACATGAGTAACTATGTAACCACTGTATGTAACATGAGTAACTATGTAACCACTGTATGTAACATGAGTAACTATGTAACCACTGTATGTAACATGGGTAACTATGTAACCACTGTATGTAACATGGGTAACTATGTAACCACTGCACGTAACATGGGTAACTATGTAACCACTGTACGTAACATGGGTAACTATGTAACCACTGTACGTAACATGGGTAACTATGTAACCACTGTATGTAACATGGGTAACTATGTAACCACTGTATGTAACATGGGTAACTATGTAACCAATGTATGTAACATGAGTAACTATGTAACCACTGTATGTAACATGGGTAACTATGTAACCACTGTATGTAACATGGGCAACTATGTAACCACTGTATGTAACATGAGTAACTATGTAACCACTGTATGTAACATGGGTAACTATGTAACCACTGCATGTAACATGGGTAACTATGTAACCACTGTATGTAACATGGGTAACTATGTAACCACTGTATGTAACATGAGTAACTATGTAACCACTGTATGTAACATGAGTAACTATGTAACCACTGTATGTAACATGGGTAACTATGTAACCACTGTATGTAACATGAGTAACTATGTAACCACTGTATGTAACATGGGTAACTATGTAACCACTGTATGTAACATGGGTAACTATGTAACCACTGTATGTAACATGGGTAACTATGTAACCACTGTATGTAACATGGGTAACTATGTAACCACTGTATGTAACATGGGTAACTATGTAACCACTGTATGTAACATGGGTAACTATGTAACCACTGTATGTAACATGGGTAACTATGTAACCACTGTATGTAACATGGGTAACTATGTAACCACTGTATGTAACATGGGTAACTATGTAACCACTGTATGTAACATGAGTAACTATGTAACCACTGTATGTAACATGGGTAACTATGTAACCACTGTATGTAACATGGGTAACTATGTAACCACTGTATGTAACATGGGTAACTATGTAACCACTGTATGTAACACGGGTAACTATGTAACCACTGTATGTAACACGGGTAACTATGTAACCACTGTATGTAGCACGGGTAACTATGTAACCACTGTGTGTAACACGGGTAACTATGTAACCACTGTATGTAACACGGGTAACTATGAAACCACTGTATGTAACACAGGTAACTATGTAACCACTGTATGTAACACGGGTAACTATGGAACCACTGTATGTAACACGAGTAACTATGTAACCACTGTATGTAACACGAGTAACTATGTAACCACTGTATGTAACACAAGTAACTATGTAACCACTGTATGTAACACGAGTAACTATGTAACCACTGTATGTAACACGGGTAACTATGTAACCACTGTATGTAACACGGGTAACTATGTAACCACTGTATGTAACACGAGTAACTATGTAACCACTGTATGTAACACGAGTAACTATGTAACCACTGTATGTAACATGGGTAACTATGTAACCACTGTATGTAACATGGGTAACTATGTAACCACTGTATGTAGCATGAGTAACTATGTAACCACTGTATGTAACATGGGTAACTATGTAACCACTGTATGTAACATGGGTAGCTATGTAACCACTGTATGTAACATGGGTAACTATGTAACCACTGTATGTAACATGGGTAACTATGTAACCACTGTATGTAACATGGGTAACTATGTAACCACTGTATGTAACATGAGTAACTATGTAACCACTGTATGTAACATGGGTAACTATGTAACCACTGTATGTAACATGGGTAGCTATGTAACCACTGTATGTAACATGAGTAACTATGTAACCACTGTATGTAACATCGCCAGATACACGTGCACACAATATTAGTATGTTAGTAGCCAAACACGAAGAAATACAAGGAAGCCAAACTTGCCACTGTTGATCAGACGGTAAAATGCATCAGGGTTTGAACAAGACGAGCCCACCTCACCGGCGCGGAAATAAACTCACCGGCGCAGAAATAAACTCACCGGCGCAGAAATAAACTCACCGGCGCGGAAATAAACTCACCGGCGCGGAAATAAACTCACCGGCGCGGAAATAAACTCACCGGCACGGAAATAAACCCATTGTGCGGAAATAAACTCACCTGCGCGGGAATAAACTCACCGGCGCGGAAATAAACTCACCGGCACGGAAATAAACTCATTGTGCGGAAATAAACTCACCGGCGCGGAAATAAACTCACCGCACGGAAATAAACTCACCGGCGCGGAAATAAACTCACCGGCACGGAAATAAACTCACCGGCGCGGAAATAAACTCACCGGCGCGGAAATAAACTCACCGGCGCGGAAATAAACTCACCGGCGCGGAAATAAACTCATTGTGCGGAAATAAACTCACCGGCGCGGAAATAAACCAACTAGTGCTTGCAAAAACATCAGCGAGGATTTTTACACTTTTCCAAACTCAAGGGAAAAAACATAACTTCTACTCTGTCCCTTTCCTAGCCTGACCTAGAACGTACAATACAGCGCAGCTCCATTCTAACCTGACCTAGAACGTACAATACAGCGCATCTCCATTCTAACCTGACCTGGAACGTACAATGCAGCGCAGCTCCATTCTAACCTGACCTAGAACGTACAATGCAGCGCAGCTCCATTCTAACCTGACCTAGAACGTACAATGCAGCGCAGCTCCATTCTAACCTGACCTAGAACGTACAATACAGCGCAGCTCCATTCTAACCTGACCTAGAACGTACAATACAGCGCAGCTCCATTCTAACCTGACCTAGAACGTACAATACAGCGCAGCTCCATTCTAACCTGACCTAGAACGTACAATACAGCGCAGCTCCATTCTAACCTGACCTAGAACGTACAATACAGCACAGCTCCATTCTAACCTGACCTAGAACGTACAATACAGCGCAGCTCCATTCTAACCTGACCTAGAACGTACAATACAGCGCAGCTCCATTCTAACCTGACCTAGAACGTACAATACAGCGCAGCTCCATTCTAACCTGACCTAGAACGTACAATACAGCGCAGCTCCATTCTAACCTGACCTAGAACGTACAATACAGCGCAGCTCCATTCTAACCTGACCTAGAACGTACAATACAGCGCAGCGCCATTCTAACCTGACCTAGAACGTACAATGCAGCACAACTCCATTCTAACCTGACCTAGAACGTACAATGCAGCGCAGCTCCATTCTAACCTGACCTAGGACGTACAATACAGCGCAGCGCCATTCTAACCTGACCTAGAACGTACAATACAGCGCAGCTCCATTCTAACTTGACCTAGTACGTACAATGCAGCGCAGCGCCATTCTAACCTGACCTAGAACGTACAATACAGCGCAGCTCCATTCTAACTTGACCTAGTACGTACAATACAGCGCAGCTCCATTCTAACTTGACCTAGTACGTACAATACAGCGCAGCTCCATTCTAACCTGACCTAGAACATACAATACAGCACAGCTCCATTCTAACCTGACCTAGAATGTACAATACAGCGCAGCTCCATTCTAACCTGACCTAGAACGTACAATACAGCGCAGCTCCATTCTAACCTGACCTAGAATGTACAATACAGCGCAGCTCCATTCTAACCTGACCTAGAATGTACAATACAGCGCAGCTCCATTCTAACCTGACCTAGAACGTACAATACAGCGCAGCTCCATTCTTATCTGACCTAGAACGTACAATACAGCGCAGCTCCATTCTAACCTGACCTAGAACGTACAATACAGCGCAGCTCCATTCTAACCTGACCTAGAACGTACAATACAGCGCAGCTCCATTCTAACCTGACCTAGAACGTACAATACAGCGCAGCTCCATTCTAACCTGACCTAGAACGTACAATACAGCGCAGCTCCATTCTAACCTGACCTAGAACGTACAATACAGCGCAGCTCCATTCTAACCTGACCTAGAACGTACAATACAGCGCAGCTCCATTCTTATCTGACCTAGAACGTACAATACAGCGCAGCTCCATTCTTATCTGACCTAGAACGTACAATACAGCGCAGCTCCATTCTTATCTGACCTAGAACGTACAATACAGCGCAGCTCCATTCTAACCTGACCTAGAACGTACAATACAGCGCAGCTCCATTCTAACCTGACCTAGAACGTACAATACAGCGCAGCTCCATTCTAACCTGACCTAGAACGTACAATACAGCGCAGCTCCATTCTTATCTGACCTAGAACGTACAATACAGCGCAGCTCCATTCTTATCTGACCTAGAACGTACAATACAGCGCAGCTCCATTCTAACCTGACCTAGAACGTACAATACAGCGCAGCTCCATTCTAACCTGACCTAGAACGTACAATACAGCGCAGCTCCATTCTAACCTGACCTAGAACGTACAATACAGCGCAGCTCCATTCTAACCTGACCTAGAACGTACAATACAGCGCAGCGCCATTCTAACCTGACCTAGAACGTACAATGCAGCACAACTCCATTCTAACCTGACCTAGAACGTACAATGCAGCGCAGCTCCATTCTAACCTGACCTAGGACGTACAATACAGCGCAGCGCCATTCTAACCTGACCTAGAACATACAATACAGCACAGCTCCATTCTAACCTGACCTAGAATGTACAATACAGCGCAGCTCCATTCTAACCTGACCTAGAACGTACAATACAGCGCAGCTCCATTCTAACCTGACCTAGAATGTACAATACAGCGCAGCTCCATTCTAACCTGACCTAGAATGTACAATACAGCGCAGCTCCATTCTAACCTGACCTAGAATGTACAATACAGCGCAGCTCCATTCTAACCTGACCTAGAACGTACAATACAGCGCAGCTCCATTCTAACCTGACCTAGAACGTACAATACAGCGCAGCTCCATTCTTATCTGACCTAGAACGTACAATACAGCGCAGCTCCATTCTAACCTGACCTAGAACGTACAATACAGCGCAGCTCCATTCTAACCTGACCTAGAACGTACAATACAGCGCAGCTCCATTCTAACCTGACCTAGAACGTACAATACAGCGCAGCTCCATTCTAACCTGACCTAGAACGTACAATACAGCGCAGCTCCATTCTAACCTGACCTAGAACGTACAATACAGCGCAGCTCCATTCTAACCTGACCTAGAACGTACAATACAGCGCAGCTCCATTCTTATCTGACCTAGAACGTACAATACAGCGCAGCTCCATTCTTATCTGACCTAGAACGTACAATACAGCGCAGCTCCATTCTTATCTGACCTAGAACGTACAATACAGCGCAGCTCCATTCTAACCTGACCTAGAACGTACAATACAGCGCAGCTCCATTCTAACCTGACCTAGAACGTACAATACAGCGCAGCTCCATTCTAACCTGACCTAGAACGTACAATACAGCGCAGCTCCATTCTTATCTGACCTAGAACGTACAATACAGCGCAGCTCCATTCTTATCTGACCTAGAACGTACAATACAGCGCAGCTCCATTCTAACCTGACCTAGAACGTACAATACAGCGCAGCTCCATTCTAACCTGACCTAGAACGTACAATACAGCGCAGCTCCATTCTAACCTGACCTAGAACGTACAATACAGCGCAGCTCCATTCTAACCTGACCTAGAACGTACAATACAGCGCAGCTCCATTCTAACCTGACCTAGAACGTACAATACAGCCCAGCTCCGATATACGCCGCGTGCATTATAAGAGCCGCATTTGGCCAAATAGTTACTCTAATATTATAGCCTAGTTATATTATAATAATATAGTCTAATATTTTTATGGGCTGCTTCAAAACAGAATCAAATATTATTTTAGAAAATAATAAAACAGGACTGACCTCGCTGTCTTTCAGAAAGTCTGTCCTGTGCCCTCATAATAACGCCACTATTTGTCATCGTTATCACGTGGGATAAAGGGTTTAGAAGCGCTGAGCTCATAGTTTAATCTCTGTCCAATTCTCCTAAAAATGCTAATATTAATCAGTAGGAGCGCGTGCGAAAGCTGGGGGTAAGTATTCTATTATTAAGCATTCAGTGGCGCAGACTTCACCGGCAGCGCACGCTACGGCAGACCTTGAAATCCCCGTGTAAACAGGTGATATGAGTTCATCTATTCACGGAGAATGAAGCCTGTAGCATCTCTTAACCCTTTCCTGAACGCCAGGTGTGTTACAGCTGTGATACGGGACCTGCACTTTTGGCATAATATATAAGGTCTGTTGGATTAGAGGCCTGGCGTTCCTCTGCTCATAAAACACACAGGCTAAGACTCAAATTTATGCTGAGTAATACTGAATTCATCATCATCATCCATTTTTTGAGTAATAAAACGCCTCCACTTAAGGCCTCGGGCATGGTCAGCGCCCGTGCTGAGGCGCTCTCGCTTACCAGTGAGCCCCTGCAGCCGCAATGAGAGCGGCTTTAGCAGGGGCTCGCGCACGCTTTCCGCAAGCGCGCGGAAGCGCACGTCTTATCCAAATTTTAGATTTCGCGCTCATGGGAGCGCAGGGCCGGTCACGTGAGCGGTTCGCCCAATGAGGGCGAACCAGCTCCGTGACGTCACTGGCCCGCCACCCGACACGCCCCCGGACGGCGCGCTAACCACGGCCAGGGAAAGCACCCGCTTTCCCTCAGCCTCCGCGCGCCTCCGCACGGCTTCTGCGACCCTGGACGCAGCCTAAGGGAGCATCTCAATACTGTATAGTTAAATTAAAATGATATACAATGGGTTTGTTAGACAGGGGAATCCAGACGGAAGAGGTAAGTCTTACACGAGCCCGAAACGGTGGTTAAGTGGATATACACCTGAGCTCTGGCGAGCTCTGCCCAGCGTAGGGGGCAGAACCCCTGGCACAGAGAGGGGGCCGCCCACCCAGCGTAGGGGGCAGTACCCCTGGCACAGAGAGGGGGCCGCCCACCCAGCGTAGGGGGCAGAACCCCTGGCACAGAGAGGGGGCCGCCCACCCAGCGTAGGGGGCAGTACCCCTGGCACAGAGAGGCAGACCCCCTGAGGACCTGAGATCATAGCCAGGATCCCGTCGCAAATTGAAACGGGACTGCACATAGACAGGTCCCTGACCTTGCAAGGTTTTAAAGGTCATTACGGCCAACATGAGCCGAACCTGGAAGATCACTGGGTGCCGGTGCAGAACGCGTCCGATGGGAGTGATGCGCTCAAAGCGAGAAACACGTCTCAGCGAGCGAGCGGCAGCGTGCCGCACATATTTACCTACGGTACTGAAGCGCCAAACTGCGACATGCAAGCTCTCTCCGGATTTATGTATCAATGCAAAGAAACGTCTGCTGCGCCACAATGCACCATTCTCCCCCCCCCCCCTATCAAACGGAAACTCCCACTGTCTTCAATGTAGAGCCCCGATCGGCACTATCACAGTCTACATGGAAGTTCTGGCCCGTCCTGATTAACCTCTGCAATTCCAAATGGGAATGAATTCATAGAACAAGAACTACATTCAATGTGTAAGTGGAGGGATTTACTATACGTATTCTAACTAGTGGAAACCTTTATTGATACATTGTTGTCTTTCTGCGTTTATCCAATTTATGTTTATGGACTGCACTTGAGTCAGCGCGCCGGGGGGGGGGGGGGGCACCCTTTCTTCTTTGCTCACACTTTGGGGAGACGTGGAACCCTCTCCTGGACTCTGGCAGCAGAACCTAAGTATACCTTATTGGCCTTTTTATCTTCCTCCCATTACACATTATTTGTTGCACTGTCGTATTTTGTAACAGACGGTGAGTAGGTGGTGGCTAGCGCTGCTTTTTCTTTAAACTATCAATCTTGACAGCTAACTATGATTTAGTGCAGAACAGAGTTGTACCTGTTGCTCATCACTGACATCCCTATTATAGTGTAAAAGATGGGCCACTTCACCCCGACACCGGCTTTCATGTCACCTCTGGGATCTGCCGGCGTTCTGGACACCGCAAGTTTCCTTCTTATTGTTACTGGAGCCTCTTTTAGTTCTGTTAGTCCGATGTTATCATTGGGTTATACAGATGTGTACACTCCCTGATAAAGCTCCCTGAGGTCTCTTTCCCAGTCCTTTATTACACTGGTTTATGCTGGCATGCGGGAGCGCTTTCTGTGCTAGTAAATTTCTTTTGCCTGTTTGTCTACTGCTGGCCCACTGGTCCCCCCCCCCCGGCAAGTGCAGAGGCGCCCGCGCGAGAGGTGATCCGTGGCCAGTGGGATGGGGAGAGGGAGACGCGACTGTGATGTCACGCGAGCGGTTCGCCCTCATTGGCTGAACCGCTCACGTGACCCGGCCGTCGCTCTATGTCCTTCCTCGTTGAGGTACGGCCTTGTGTTCGCGCCGCGTGCGACGTCGTGCGCGCGGCCTAAGAAGCCTTTAACTTTTTATTGCATGTTTATAGCCAGTCATTTGCAAAGTATATACACCGACCCAAAAGCGCGGTCATTACCTTCAGTGGGGGAGGTCTTCAGTCTCCTACAGAGGCCATTAACATCACCATAACTATCTTGGATCTTCTGAATCCCCTCTGCTCCCCGCAGTTCCATAAGAGAGCGCAGTTCCTGCAGTGTGCAGCCAAACCCGCTAGCATGGTTCTGCGAGCTGCGCTGGTTCTTTGGGTAAAAATCCACCGAGCTGTTCAGATCTCCCATCGTGGCCGCCTGATGTTATTTTGTACTTGACTGGAGAAGGTTTGTATCGGCGTGCGCGCAGTGTTTCAATACTAGAAGCCACAATCTGGAGGCTTGGCGTAAGCGGGTGTGTTAGAAAGGTGATGGGCCTGCAGAAAGAGATAAAGGGCAAGCAAGAGTTACAAATAACTAGTTAGCAGCTTGTAGTAATGTCAGTTTTAATGTAGGACAGTTGACTTTGTTGTACGATTCGATCTTACAGCTTTGCTTAGAATAAAATGGTGTTTTTTTATTTCCGAATAGATCTCTTTCTGTGCTTTTATACACATTGTAGAATGTGTCAGTAAGATAGGACGTAGCCGCCAGCCTTGTCCTGGACTTACATTGCCTAGATTTACCGCCATGGCAAATGCCCAGTTACCTAATCATACCTAAACGGTAACCACACGTAACTTACTATAGTCAGAGGAAAGGAAAGCAGTGCTTTGGTCAACAATGTCAAGTTGTACATGCCACATATTAATTACTCGTTGCTACAGTAAGAACCATAATATATGTGAATGTCCACAAGCAGGCATCAGTCTCACTTACTAGCTCATGTTATAGATGGAGTGTGATAGGGAGAGAGAGGGAGAGAGCTAGATAGATGGAGTGTGATAGGGAGAGAGAGGGAGAGAGCTAGATAGATGGACAGAGTGTGATAGGGAGAGAGAGAGAGATAGACAGAGTGTGATAGGAAGAGAGATGGATGGAGTGTGATAGAGAGAGAGATAGACGGAGTGTGATAGGAAGAGAGATGGATGGACAGAGTGTGATAGGGAGAGAGATAGGGAGAGAGATGGATGGAGTGTATAGGGAGAGAGATGGATGGAGTGTATAGGGAGAGAGATAGGGAGAGAGATGGATGGAGTGTATAGGGAGAGAGAGGTAGATAAATGATAGAAATATAAATAAATTGTTTGATAGATATAAACTATGATAGTTATAAATGTTGATGGATATATATATAAATAGAAATAAACTGATAGTTATAAACATTGATAGATCAATTTAGATATATAATATATAGATAGATACAAACTTTGATAGATAAATGATAGGTAGATGAATAATTAGACAGAAATGTTTATAAATCAGAAAGATAGGTAAATAGAGTTCAGAGCGCTATATTAGGTGAGTACCAATGCTGGTAGTGTTGTGTAGTGTTGTGTATCGCGATGTGTCTCCTATGTTAGTAACTTACAGTATTAGTACAATAGTTACTTTAACATACACACTCATATGATTTAACAGTTACAGACACAGAGTATACAAGGAACACCATACAAGGTATTTATCACCTGGCCACAAAGACTTTGCAATTAGATTTTCTCCTCGGGACGTGCCTGCTTAGGATTTTGTCGCTGTCAGCGTCATAACACAACTTTCAGTGGGGATTTCATTCATGAATGCAGCCACATTTACCAGTCACAGGCGTCACTGCGAGTCCGAGCTGAGTGAGGGGGCCAATCCATGGACGATGTTTAGTTTTGTTCAGTTTCAGTTGCAAACTGCTGCTCTGACCCGGTCAGGGGCGAGCACATCTAGGGTCTCCACTGCACTGAGAAAACCTGCGTTCCAGAGGAAGAGACACATGTAAGGGAAACAATGTATCATATACACATATCTATTATATATTAGTGAAAGCACTGTATGCCTGTCTGCATCTTCCTGTGTCCCTACGGACAATCTGATTGCACCTTTGGCCTGTCACTCCGCCTCAGGTCATGCCCGCCCCCGCACACCTCTCATTGGTCTGCGGTCCGCCCCCGCACAACTCTCATTGGTCTGCGGCCAACACCACTGCCACACTGTCCCACCCCTCACTGACCTACACCACTGACACATTCTCCCACCACTCACTCACTGAGCTTTGGGAACGCTTGCCAGCACCTAACCCTCACTGCTCTGAGAGATTTGCACCTAACCCTCACTGCTCTCAACCCAGAAAACCCTGACCGCCTGCTACCATGGGGGGGGGGGGGGGAGCAGGAGCGGAGAGAGGGGGGAGCAGAGAAACATAAATGGGGGTGGAGAGGAGGGACACAGAAATTGTAAGCAACCCACCCCCCCTCCTGTCCACTGTCCCCCCCCTCCTGTCCACTGTCCCCCCCCTCCTGTCCACTGTCCCCCCCCCCCTCCTGTCCACTGTCCCCCCCTCCTGTCCACTGCCCCCCCTCCTGTCCACTGCCCCCCCTCCTGTCCACTTCCCCCCCTCCTGTCCACTGTCCCCCCCTCCTGTCCACTGTCCCCCCCCTCCTGTCCACTGTCCCCCCCCTCCTGTACACTGTCCCCCCTCCTCCTGTACACTGTCCCTCCCCTCCTCCTGTCCATTGTCCCTCCCCCTCCCCTCCTCCTGTCCACTGTCCCTCCCCCCTCCCCTCCTCCTGTCCACTGTCCCTCCCCCCTCCCCTCCTCCTGTCCCTCCCCTCCCCCTCCCCTCCTCCCGTCCACTGTCCCTCCCCCCTCTCCCGGGCAACGCCGGGTCTCTCAGCTAGTATATATATATACACAAGCAACTTGTATAGTGGGCGCACCTCAAAAAAATAAAGAAAGTGCACGAGACATAAAAAGAAATAAATATACGCGTCACACAATGCCAGGATCGATGAAGACGTCTCAGCCCTGTATGATAGCGATCAATAAAGAATCGTATTGGGACGACAATTTTGGTTGTCCAGATAGAATCCTTTAATGATCATTATCATGCAGTGCTGAGACTTCATCGATCCTGGCTTTGAGTCAAATCTCTCTCACACAGTCTCCCGCTCTCTCTGTGTGTGTGTCTCTCTCTCTCTCTCTCTCTCTCTCTCTCTGTGTGTCTCTCTCTGTCTCTCTGTGTCTCTCTCTCTCTCTCTCTGTGTCTCTCTCTGTGTGTGTGTCTCTCTCAGTGTCTCCCTCTCTCTCTGTGTGTCTCTCTCTCTGTGTGTCTCTCTCTGTCTCTCTCTCTCTCACTGTCTCTCTCTCTGTCTCCCAGTCTCTCACACTCTCTCTCCCTCCACTGTTAGTTCTGCGACACACAAGCAGCACAAGTCAGTCTGTGAACGCCTACTCAGATTATTTGTATACTGTGCATCAGATCTGCTCTTTATTTACCACACACACACACACACACACACACACACACACACACACACAACGTAATAACAATATTTCACAAATGATTTCATGTTTGTAAATATTTACAAGTCCCGTCTATCCTGTATTAGTTGTTATTTACGGGCCGAATCGTTTCAGTAACTTGATAAACCATTCTGATCGGTGTGAATATTTTTATGACAATATATGAAAACAGTAAAATGCAGTGAAATACATTATAGGAAATCAGTACAACTTTACTACGGCTTAGTAACATTGACAAATATTGGCGGTTATGCATCAATGTTTTCTTGGTACAAATAAACGACACCCGACTTATCAAATAAATTTTTTTATTAAAGCTGCAGTCCAAGTTGCTGTTTTTTTTTAAATCTTATTTTTCCCCCTTAAATATGTACATCAATACAATCCACACAATGATAAGTAATTAGCCAAGTTGCTAATCAATCCGTTCTCCTGTGATTGATCGGCGAAGATTCGGTTCGGGGGTTCACTAAATGGCTGTCAGTGCAGCAGAAGAGGACCAAAGATGCAAAGTTCTGTGGGGAAGATCATGTGACCAGGCAGTCACTAGATACAATTGGTGCACTGCTAGAGAGAGGGCAGGGCTCAAAAAGGGGTGTGCCAGAGCCTGGTTCAGAAGAGGAAGAGGATGTGACTTTGTAAATGGTTGCTATAGAAACAAAAAAGTTTGTTACATTATTAATACATTAAAAATTTCAGTTTTTTATTTTTTAATGCTACAAGTATTTTCTCATAATACAGAACTGATTTATAATTTAAAAAAAAAACAGGATATAGCTTGGTGTGCAGCTTTAATACATGGAAGAGGGATCTCCGGCTTGTGATGGTGATCTGTTGGTGGGCCAAGGACCATGCACGGGAAAAGGGAGTTAAGAGATGTGACTTTGTAAATGGTTGCTATAGAAACAAGAAATGCTTGTTACATTACAATACATAAAAATGTGATTAGAGGTTCTTTTTTTTAAACGCTACAAGTATTTTCTCATAGTACAGAACTGACTTTTTTTTTATTTTAAACACACATGCAGGATATTTCTTGGTCTGATATTTTTTTTTTCTTTTTAATATCTGGTGCAAATGTTTGCCCTGGAAATGCACCAGTTTTTCCTTAATACGCAGACCGCATAATTACGAGTCTTCCTCAGGTTGGCATAAATTAGGTTATGCCTATTATTATTATTATTATTATTATCAATTTAATCATTAAACTCAAGTTATGTGTTCATATCCTATAAGATAGAAATACTCATTATCATATCCCATTTTAATTGAATCATTCAGCTTAAATGCTGCTCATGATTATTTAAAATGCTCCACTTATAAGTAATATATTCTACATTAGTACTGTACTACAGAGCCTAAAGAAGTCCCTTGCATTAATGGATGAAATCTGTCAGTATAACAATGGTATTCATTATCAAAATGAGAAGTATTACATGTTTTTTCTTCAGAGAACCCTACCCCCCAAACAGCAACGCTCGTTTAACCTTGAGATGGAGGGTGGTCTCCTTTCTCAGTATTTTGTTATTTTTGCCCAAGTCCAGGAGACCTCCAGCAACAAATTCTAGAACTCGCCGAAGTGAGTAAAAAGGTGGCCTCCATATGAATCTTAGCGAGACCAAGTGATGTTCAACAAACGTGTCAAGTCTGCAAAGACCAAATGGAATTAGGAGAGGAAGACTATGTCTACCTTGGGCGGCAAATAACAATGGCTGGGAGCCTTTTGAATGAAATCCATCGGAGAATGAAGATGAAATGGAGGCATATGGGAAAAAAAGACGACAATATTTCAAGGGGATCTTCCGCAGTGCCTCGAGAATGCCTGTGCTCAGGTATGGATGTGAAACTCGGACCCTAAATTCAGAAGCTTCTGGCAACGCAAAGAAGTATGGAGAGATGCACGCTGGGTATCACCTGAAGGGACAGGGAAAATAAGAAATGGGTGCGAAATCAAACACAAGTCTGTGATTTCATCGCAAGGGGTTAAAAATTAAAATGGCGGTTTGGTTGGACATATAGCAAGAAGAAATGACAGAGATGGAACTCCACTGGATTCCAAGAGAGATTAAAAGACCAAGACGACGACCAAAAGTGAGATGGGAGGATGGGATGAGAACTTGTGTGTGAGCGACGTGGAGAAGAGAGGCTGTAACCGCAGGACCTGGGAGATCATCGGGGGGCTTCCTCCAGCAGTGGGGAGACACGGGCTGGAGAGGATGGGATGAGAACTTGTGTGTGAGCGACGTGGAGAAGAGAGGCTGTAACCGCAGGACCTGGGAGATCATCGGGGGGCTTCCTCCAGCAGTGGGGAGACCAGGGCTGAAGATATATATATATATATATGCAACTGTTAGCAACTTGGTGCAACTAGAACAAATAAGGATGAATCTATAATAAATTAAACAAGTTACTCACATGAGAAAGGTCCTGGAATAGAACTGAAGTGTTGAGCATGTAGTTAATAAATAGATTTTGTTCAAGTAATATGTGAGCACCTGGTTTAATGTTATATATATATATAATTCTAATGAAGAGGACAGTAAACATAGCATAAATGATTGAGCTAGTTAAGTTATACGTTTGTTTTGCGTTTGTTACCTTCTTGTTTGCGCTGCCGCTGTGAGCAGTGTTATCTGTAAAATTCACACGAGGCGCGGCAAGAGAAGCACGCATAAACTAGGGAAATAATGATGGAGAAATAAGAAATGCCCCCGGAAAGAGGGGTGGGTGAAATGCCCCCGGAAAGAGGGGTGGGTGAAGTGCCCCCAGAAAGAGGGGTGGGTGAAATGCCCCTGGAAAGAGGGGTGGGTGAAATGCCCCCAGAAAGAGGGGTGGGTGAAATGCCCCTGGAAAGAGGGGTGGGTGAAATGCCCCCAGAAAGAGGGGTGGGTGAAATGCCCCCAGAAAGAGGGGTGGGTGAAATGCCCCTGGATAGAGGGGTGGGTGAAATGCCCCTGGATAGAGGGGTGGGTGAAATGCCCCCAGAAAGAGGGGTGGGTGAAATGCCCCCGGAAAGAGGGGTGGGTGAAATGCCCCCGGAAAGAGGGGTTGGTGAAGTGCTGATGCCTCTGGCTTTATTTCCAACCGGCAAATTGAGAATGACTCAACAATAGCCATTGTCATGTATTATTAATATACTGTAACTGATGTCAATGTATACAGCACTGTGCGCAGCAGAAGAATGCCGTTACAATGAATCCCTGCCCCCCCAAATAAAGTTTATTGCCTATTTAGTTTGGTGACGAGCCAGTTCCTGAACCCCCAGGCTGTCCGGTTTCCAGGCATGCACTTTACTTCTCCTTAAGCGTGGCCCGTCACACGGCTGTATAAGGGAATGTAGGTGCAGCGTGTCACCCACAGGAAGAGTTTGACACATCTAATGACCACGTATTTTCCACTTGAGAATCTCACATTTGCGCAACTGACAACGAATGTGTCATATTATCCCATGTGGGTAAGAGTACTACTATGGTTAGTGGGACATAGAAATGTACAGCTAATAAAATCCCTAGTCTTCTATACAAATCATCTTTAATGCCTAGGAATATAACCCAGGTAAACTGCTGATAAGGTAGATAACCTCTATGACAGGGCTCTGCAGGCCAAATCCACCCCACAAAGGGCGTGGATGTGGCCCGTGGTCTGTCGGCCCCTAGTAATTTCATAGCCGTGACTTTACGCCTCTATAATAGATGCTGTGTCTCACACTGAATTTTGCTTGTAATATAAAATAATGCGCATGTATACGGTACAGATGTTATAAATGCTTGCAGAAATGTTTAAATATAATCATGTTTAATGTATCACAAATGTAAATACAATAAGATGAGCGCCCTTCTGCGCCAAAATATTTTCTGATCCAGCACCTTTGAAAAACTTGTTGACGACCAGAACTTATATTTACTCGGTGATCCAAGAGGAATCGAAAAAGATCCCCATATCTGCCCAAAAAAATCAAAATACAGTAAAGCAGACAGATAGTCATCAAATAATGCTGGTTTTAATTGGTGTTAATACACCTGGGCTATATATCAGAGATCTGTCTGATAGGACTGAGCCACAAACTGCAGTATGTGGTCACAACAAAATGTTTAAAAACCATCAAAAAAATGTACATTTTATTAACCACATAGACTCACTAAGTGCAACATATACACACGCAGTGTCAATGGCTACACATCCCCGGTGGTGGGATACAAGAGGTATATTGAAACAATGTCAGTATACACATAGGTATAGGGAAACCATCTGTTTTGTAACTATATGAGAGTAATTGTCACAAAGCGCTTGGTTTGCATCAAGGTAAGCAGATAAATAATCTTATCAATCCAAATGTCAGTATCTATGTCTCAAATAGTGTAACATATCCCGGCATAGCGGTGATTAGCAGCATATTCCGTGCTCACGGAACCATAGAAGAGGTACCAGAACTTGGCAGAACTGCGGTCACACCCCCAAGAGAACACTCACGGAACTCACGTTCTGTGGGCCCACACAAGGACCCCAGCTATCCCAGCCTAGGCAAGGTCTTCCAATTTACCCAACAAAGTGCAGAGGCTCGGGCTGCAGTTTCCGGATTTCCATTATAAACATAAATGTGTAATAGCTTCCTGCCATTAACATCTATTAGGTTTTTCCATGTCATGGGCCTCTGACCGTGCTTGTCCATCAAGTGAGCCTATGACAACGAGGACGTTTGATGCAAGGGGAGAGATGGCAGGAGAGAGGAGCTCATTATTATTTTAGAGGCACCATCACTGCAGCTTTGAGTTCTGACTGTGTCTGCTCTCTGCCGCCGCCACCACAATGCCGGCTTACTCCCAGCTCAGCATTCTCCAAAGGAACCCATCTCAGGACCCAGGACGCTCCAGCTGTCCCATCTCTGCCTATATGAGCCTGCGTGAGAGCAGTGGACAAGGCCCAGCACATCTGCAGCCTTCCTGGAAGTAGATTCTTATAATGCGCAGCCTGTTGTGTGCTTCAATGGATCCACAGCATCCAATCAACGTCTTCTGTAATAAAAACAACCTACTTGTATAAATAAGGTGTTAGATCACAGCAGTATAATGAAGCCCCTGGGATGTCCTTGTGCTATGCAGGACACTATGTTGGTTTCTTGTACCGTGTTACCATATACTGTATTTATATGTAGTGTTATATACTTTGACTTTGACAACGTCATCAATTACCTCTTTATCTTCCTAGTGAACACTTTCAGAAGTAGCATAGAGGTCCACAGAAAATGCAGGGCAGGCTTTCAAAGTTATTTAGCTGCTAATTTAAAGTAAACAAGAAATGTGTATCAATGTTTTTATCTATTCAATAAAGAATAGTACTATATACCCCCACACATTATTTTTAATACTTTTTCATAAAAGTGAAACGATTAGTGTGTATAATAATAATAATAATAATAGCGTGTTCTTGTATAGCGCTGCTAGTTTTACGTAGCACTTTACAGACACATTTTGCAGGCACAGGTCCCTGCCCCGTGGAGCTTACAAGCTATGTTTTTGGTGCCTGAGGCACAGGGAGATAATATGACTTGCCCAAGGTCACAAGGAGCCGGCAGCAGGAATTGAACTAGGTTCCATTCAACCCCCAAACTCCGTGCCAGTCAGTGTCTTTACTCACTGAGCCGCTCCTTGTCCCAGGTTCCCCTGCTTCACACTCAGTGCCAGTCAGTGTCTTTACTCACTGAGCCGCTCCTTGTCCCAGGTTCCCCTGCTTCACACTCAGTGCCAGTCAGTGTCTTTACTCACTGAGCCGCTCCTTCTCCCAGGTTCCCCAGCTTCACACTCAGTGCCAGTCAGTGTCGTTACTCACTGAGCCGCTCCCTCTCCCAGGTTCCCCTGCCTCACACTCAGTGCCAGTCAGTGTCTGTACTCACTGAGCCGCTCCTTCTCCCAGGCTCCCCTGCTTCACACTCAGTGCCAGTCAGTGTCTTTACTCACTGAGCCGCTCCTTCTCCCAGGTTCCCCTGCTTCACACTCAGTGCCAGTCAGTGTCTTTACTCACTGAGCCGCTCCTTCTCCCAGGTTCCCCCGCTTCACACTCAGTGCCAGTCAGTGTCTTTACTCACTGAGCCGCTCATTCTCCCAGGTTCCCCCGCTTCACACTCAGTGCCAGTCAGTGTCTTTACTCACTGAGCCGCTCCTTCTCCCAGGTTCCCCTGCTTCACACTCAGTGCCAGTCAGTGTCGTTACTCACTGAGCTGCTCCTTCTCCCAGGTTCCCCCGCTTCACACTCAGTGCCAGTCAGTATCTTTACTCACTGAGTCGCTCCTTCTCCCAGGCTCCCCTGCTTCACACTCAGTGCCAGTCAGTGTCTTTACTCACTGAGCCGCTCCTTCTCCCAGGTTCCCCTGCTTCACACTCAGTGCCAGTCAGTGTCTTTACTCACTGAGCCGCTCCTTCTCCCAGGTTCCCCTGCTTCCCACTCAGTGCCAGTCAGTATCTTTAATCACTGAGCCGCTCCTTCTCCCAGGTTCCCCTCCTTCCAACTCAGTGCCAGTCAGTATCTTTACTCACTGAGTCGCTCCTTCTCCCAGGCTCCCCTGCTTCACACTCAGTGCCAGTCAGTGTCTTTACTCACTGAGCCGCTCCGTCTCCCAGGCTCCCCTGCTTCACACTCAGTGCCAGTCAGTGTCTGTACTCACTGAGCCGCTCCTTCTCCCAGGTTCCCCTGCTTCATACTCAGTGCCAGTCAGTGTCTTAACTCACTGAGCCGCTCCTTCTCCCAGGTTCCCCTGCTTCACACTCAGTACCAATCAGTGTCTTTACTCACTGAGCCGCTCCTTCTCCCAGGCTCCCCTGCTTCACACTCAGTGCCAGTCAGTATCTTTACTCACTGAGTCGCTCCTTCTCCCAGGTTCCCCTGCTTCACACTCAGTGCCAGTCAGTGTCTTTACTCACTGAGCCGCTCCTTCTCCCAGGTTCCCCTGCTTCACACTCAGTGCCAGTCAGTGTCGTTACTCACTGAGCCGCTCCTTCTCCCAGGTTCCCCTACTTCACACTCAGTGCCAGTCAGTGTCTTTACTCACTGAGCCGCTCCTTCTCCCTGATGCACACCGTTGCCTAAAAGTGTTGTGTTGATCGATACCTATGTTGCATGTATGTGGTTGCTGCTTCTCTTCTTCCTTCAATGGTTTCTGGGTTTGTATGTAGCGCTTAAAACTCTTAAGCATTACAAAGTAGTTATCCATTGTGGCTTTGTATCTTCTGTGCAGTAATCCAAAGGCAGCCATCTTTGATCTATCTCTTGAGACTAGGGTCCAGATTCACAAAGCTCCGTTATTTACTTAACAAGGTTATAATTTAAGTTAATGTCTCATTAAGTGCTAATAGTTCTCTCTGAAGCTCACCGACAGTGTTAAGTGCTTTTCAGCCGTAACGGCCCTTGCATTAGTATAACTTGTTTAAGTACAGTCCCAAGCACTATATATTTCCCCCCAAACAACATACAGAGAGACACCTTTGCTCAAAAAGAAGCCCACCTTAGATACCTGGGAGATATGCAAAGTATAATTAAATTACTCACATCCCCTAAATGATTTCCATAAGACCTTTACTGCCAAGCTTAAGTGTCAGGCCCTATAGGGTCTGAACCAACCTCTGCTATACAGGCAGCAGCTCAAGCCTTGCGCTCGGATGATGGCTAGCTCCCCTTCCGCAGCATACTTCAGATCTCTGCGGCCCACACCTGTGGCTAATCATAGCCACACTCTCCTGGCTTCCTTTCACAGCCGACCCCGTCCACCCCCTGGTTGCCAGTTCAATGTGCCTTGGGCACAAAAAGCAGCCCACCTGTGACACCTGGGAGATATGCTAATAGGATATGCAAAGTATGGGAACGAAGCCAGGGAGGGTGTCCACCGTGGGACAGGGAACCTATCCGGAGGCTGTGGGGTTCTGATCCGGTTGGGCCCAAAACTAGGGGCCGTAGGCTTATCAGTATAGGTCTTACGGAAGAATTTAGGAGGTGTGGGAGTGTGAGTCATTTAAATATACTTTGCATATCCCATTAGCATATCTTCCCAGTATTTAAGGTGTGCTCCTTTTTGAGCAAAGGTGTTTCTCCATATGTTATTTGGGGGGAAGTTTGAGGGGAGGAGCTACCAACAGGGGGGGGGGGATTCCCAGGACCCGGCCCAACTCCTGCATCCGTCTGCCGGGCCCCCCCTGCAGACGCCAGGCCTTGGCTCTCCCCAGCTTCTGCGGGCCTCCTGTATCTCTCTCCCTCCCCCCCTCTCCTTTGCTGGTGTGTGCCAGATCTGTCTCTAGAAGTATCACAGAGTATCACAGAGTATCACAGAGGCTGTAGTGTATTGTAATTCCTACTAATATTCGCATTCTTTCTCCTCCTCTTCCTCAGGGCTGTTATACTAAACACACCGTGTGAAATAAAGGGGGAAGTGTACAGATTGGTGCTGTTGCAAGAGAAGCAAAAGTAATGTTATTATTGATGTCTTTGAATGTTTCAGCCTCTCAGATGCGGCCTGTGTTTAAATATCACAAATAAAGAAGTCTGACTCCAGTGGAGGATGCAGCCTGCCAGTTTAACCGTCCTATTTTAAGTATTTATACTTCGAAGTGGTATTATTATCTGGTTGCCAGCCCCCCTAAACACCCACGGTATTCATTAGTCTGGCACATTCTCACACTACAATATGTATCCGACGGCGAATGTATCTCTCTTCTCACACAAGCAGCTCACCAATGGCCAGAGTCACTAAGCCAGTGTTTAACAGGGGTTCCTATTTTTTAGGTCATTTGAAAATTGTTCAACATACAGATGAATTTACAATGCATCTGATCTCAGACGCACTATTAGAGAGGGTTGGGGTTCCTTGCAATGCATCTGATCTCAGACGCGCTATTAGATAGGGTTGGGGTTCCTTACAATGCATCTGATCTCAGACACGCTATTAGAGAGGGTTGGGTGCCTTACAATGCATCTGATCTCAGACACGCTATTCGAGAGGGTTGGGGTTCCTTACAATGCATCTGATCTCAGACGTGCTATGAGAGAGGGTTGGGGTTCCACAGAATTTCACAATATAGTTATAGGGTTCCTTAAACAGAAAAAGGTTGAAAACCACAACACTAAGCAGAGCTGAGCCTTGCAGCCCATGCAAGTGAATGGTCCATAAAGGTATAGTGACCTTGTGCTAACATAGATCCGTGCAAGTGGAGTACCCTATTAAAGGTCCTTTACATCCACTGGAGACATATATATCTATTGTTGGCACTTGATTTCTCTATTGGCCCTTGTAAGGGAGTGAAGAGGTTAACTCCCTTTGCAAGCAGCAGGAGACTGAACTAGGTATCGGGATTCCTGCAGGTGATGAGTAAAACTCTTGATTGAACAGGGGATAAAAGGCAGGAAGTAGCTGCTTTTCAGTGTACTGGTTGGTGACTCTGTGAGAGGATCACAGATAACAGAGGTTCCGCCTGCCAGGATCCAGGCTTGTTGACAATAGGATTTTGCCTGGCAACAGTGGGGAACCAAAAGCCCCACAAAGCAGAGAAGCCTGCATGGATAAGACAAAAGATGTACTGGGAACAGCAGAACGTCACCACCTGCATCTTAAAGTGCCTGGAGAAATCGGAGATGCCGGACCAGAACACACAGATAAGACTTTCTATATTGTTCCCTGGTCTTGGTACTATTGCCTTTATATGTTTGGGGCTGGTAACCAGCTTAGCTGGCGCCCCAGTTAGAGAGAGCCATCTAATATTTAGTTGTTTGTGTGAAGAATAAAACCACTTATTATTATGGTTTACCCAAAAAAGCATGTGTGGCCTCATCTCTGACTTTGCCTACAGGCCGCTCCATCACTCCTCTACACATACAGCTGAACCCTGTTATAACGCGGTCCTCGGGGCCACAGAATGAGACCGTGTTATAACCGGGATTGTGCTATAAAATGTTACCACGCGAGGACTTACCGGCATCTGCAGCTCTCGCTGTGTCCACGCGCGCGGCACTTACGTAGACGTTCGAGCACGGAGGAGGGTCAAGACACACACACCCCTACATCATGTTTTTTTTATTTTAAACATTCAATGCTTTATTGCTAACGAACACATACCCCTACACCATGTGGGAGTTGAACATGAATACATTTGATATAATACACATGCAGGAATCGAACCCAGGACCTTTCATATGCTAGTACCAGTTCCCTACCTCCTATGCCACAGGATTGGTGTGATCAATTATAAATTTATTAAATTATTTTAATTATAATGTATAAATTAATTTATTTTATAAATTATTATATAAAATAATCCATTTATAAATTACACCATATACAGGAATCAAACCCAGGACCTTTAATATGCTAGTACCAATTCTCTACCTGCAAGCTTGTGTGATGTCACAGACTCTAAAAACAAACTTAACATAATAGTACACAGTGCAGTCTACTGCACTGTGCTGTAGAATAGATGTTAAGTATATTTATAGGCTCTGTTTTATCTCACCAATCCTGTGGTGTAGCAGGTTGGGCATTAGTACTAGCATATGAAAGGAACTGGGTTTCGATTCCTGTACATGTATTATATCAAATGTATTCATGTTCAATTCCCACATGGTGTAGGGGTGTATGTGTCTGTTAGCAATAAAGTATTGAATGTTTACAAAAAAAAAAAAAAAAAATTAAATCAGGAGCCACGCTCAGACCGTGTTATATGCGGATCCGCGTTGTAGCGGATCGCGCTGTAACGGGGTTGAGCTGTATATAGAAGATCAGGAAGACAGTGGACTTTTATCATTTCTATTCCATCACTACACACTATGTGTAGATCACCACCACACGTTCAAATTCATAACCCATTTTAAATAATTATCATTAAAATTTAAGTATTAACTTTTTCATTGCTCATTTCACTGGTGCCATGACCTATGGACGTTTGAATGCTTCCCTACCAGGGATCTCTTTCTCCTTGGTTGCCTTAAATCCTTATCCCAATTTAGCAACACGCCCTCAACATACAACGGTTCGTATATAAGCTGAGCGAGGGTTCCCCTTTCCCTTACCCCCCACCCCCCCGTGTATAGACCAATAGTGATTACAGCTCAGCACTGCTTCCCAAACATGGCGCCATGTCCAAAACACAGGGGGGCTCAACGCCGGTCCTCAAGCTCCCCCAAACAGGTCAGGTTTTCAGGATATCCCAGTTTCAGCACAGGTGGCTGTCTGATTGAGCCACCTGTGCTGAAACTGGGATATCCTAAAAACCTGACCTGTTTGGGGGGGTTTGAGGACCGGCGTTTAGAACCCCTGCTCTAACACATGATCCTAAGATGGGAAGGTGGCCAAATTGCCCCCCATTTTTTTTCCCCATGACAATTTTTGCATAACACGGCAATCCAGGCCTAAAATTCGCCAGGCAATCAAAGCCAAGGTGAAAGGTCACCTGGCCATTTCCATCCAATTCTGGCAACATTGGTAACATTCTGGCATAAGTTTGCTAATTTTCGAGCAATATAAACGTCTGCAAAAATTTCACAAACCCCCCCCCCCCAAATGTATGCAAATTTGTGAAAAAAGAAATGGCGGAGGAATTCTCCCGTTTCTAGTTGGGGCTAATTAACAAAGTCTAACGCAATAAGCCTAATGTTCCTTGATAAGTGCAGTTATTTTATGCAACAGTTTGCAGACGGGAGACTTGGCGCTCTCAGTGTAAAAATGTGTGCTCCGTAAACCAATATTGCAAAGCCGCCACGTCGGTTTCAAGGAGACGGTGCCGATGCGTCGGATAAGCGACAATTATCCTGGTTTACAAGGAGCAGATTCTCCCTTGGGCCGCGATTATAGTGGGGCGGCGGGCGCGCCTCTCACTCGCGTGACACATGCACTGCGCTGGAGGCGATCGGGCGACGGTGTGGATGCATCACCCGGCTGGTTCACCCTCATTGGCTGAACTGCTCACGTGACGCGGCCGTCGCGTTGCAAAATCTATTTCATTTGTCCCCTCTGCAGCCTGTTGCCTCGTAGCGCTTGGTCGCACGCACTTTGTGCATCTTCATTGGTCTGCATTAGTTTGTTACGGCATTGCGCGCCACCACTACAATCGCGGCCTTCGGGCAGTAAGCAGGGGGTCTCTGGAGCGGAACCACGTTAATTTCGGCTCTGGGGACACCCTGCTCCCCCCAAATACTTGCCTCTGTAGGTGATGCCGGTAGCAGCTGCGCAGGTTTAATTGTCCCGGTCACGCAGGCCAATAGGAAGCTGCAAGGGATGAGGTCACAGTTTCCTATTGGCCGGCAGAGCGCGGGAGCTTTAAATCCGCCATTTTGGAAGCCCCACACAGTCCAGCCAGAGCAGTTACCAGCACCCCTATGGAGGCAAGTATCTCAGGAGGCCTCCAGCGCTGAAATGAGCACCGCTCAGCCCCATAAACCCTCTGCCCAAAACCTAGCACTCTAAAAATAACACAAAGGGATTTCTGCTTTAACTAAACTAATAAACACCACTTTCCCACCCGTTCCTGGTGTGGGCAAGGGCCCCCCAAATCAGCTGTTATTGCCATGAGCCATTCCCGGCATGTGCAGCCATGCCCCTTCCCTGCCACTGAATCAATGGAGAGGGGGGAGAGCAGAGGAAGGGGAGGCTGGACCGGTGGAGTAAAATGCGAGAATTTCAGTTGCTATGACGACAAGAAGTGGATGTGCGGCAGTGACGATCTGCTGTTGTTTTTTTGTATACAGAGCGACAGAAAATGTTTTTCTCTCCATTTGGTTTAGACATGGCAGAAAGAAGGGTGGGTGCAAAGCGGTACGAAGCGTGTTCCTGCCCAAGTCATGAGGACATCACATTTACACATGTGCACTATTGTAATATTCGGTTGCTGGTAAATAATGGTGTGTGTGTGTGTGTGTAATACATAGCAAGTGACACAACATGGTTCTATGTTTCCAATGGTTTCACTGTGTTGTGCGGATCTCAGGAACTGTGGAGCGACACCGCAAACTTAGGGGTTCTCTTGGGGTCCGGAAATGACCTTTGTAGCATTGAATTGATACAATAGGGAATTGTCCGTATGCATCCTTTAGAATCAATGTAGCAAGCTAATTGAAAATGTTTTGTGGCATCAGATGCAGTTTGTGGCGTGGTTACATAAAGCAAATGGCATCTGATGTGCGTTCAGACGCGCTGACCTCACTGGGAGCTGATACTGAGCCCTACAGGAGGGGGTGGGTTGGAGCACAGAATTGTTATGGATCACAGGAGGAAATTCTACCTGTTGGAGATAACACGGAGAGCCGCCTCTGGTTGGACGTGGTTATAGTGTAATCAGCCGGCCGCGGACCTGCGGAGACGCCGCCCAGTGCAGAAACCATCTCCTCCAGTTGAAAATGGCTGGACAAGCGGACAAGACTGCGAATCGGTGCGATTACTTGATAATCATTAGCCGTACGCAGCGCTTTAACGAACGGAGACGGTATGCGTTTAAATGCCTTAAATAGGTCAGCACCGTGATGCATGGAAAGAAATATTTAGGATAAACGCCATTTTCTTGCAATGTCATTAGAAAGCGGATATAATAGTGAATTCCTCGCCACACCGCTGGGCTATGGATCCAGGAACGCTCCGTCACCATTTTGGGGCAACACACATTCCTCCCCCCCCCCCCCCCCCCCACCCCCAAACTGAATGGAACAGGTGTGGGAAACTTCAGTCTTCAAGGGCCCCCAACAGGTTTTCAGGATATCCCTGCTTCAGCACAGGTGGCTCAATCAGTTGCTCAGTCAAAGACTGCACCACCGGTGCTGAAGCTGAGATCCTGAAAACCTGGCCTGTTGGTGGCCCTTGAGGACTGGACTTGCCCACCACAGGAATAGAGCCTGTAACCTGGGGACGGAGTAGGAGGTCAAGTGGTGGGGAGGGGGGTGGGGAAGAAGGAGGTAAAGTGGTGGGGGGGAGAAGGAGGTAAAGAGGGGGGAGTAGGAGGTAAAGCGGTGGGGAGGGGGGGAGAAGGAGCTAAAGTGGTGGGGAGGAGGGGGGGGAGAAGGAGGTAAAGAGGGGGGGAGAAGGAGGTAAAGAGGGGGGAGGGAGGGAGAAGGAGGTAAAGTGGGAGGTAAAGCGGTGGGGAGGGGGAAGGGGAAGGTAAAGCGGTGGGGAGGGGGAGGGGGAAGGTAAAGCGGTGGGGGGGGGAAGGTAAAGCGGTGGGGGGGGAAGAGTAGGAGGTAAGCGGTGGAGAGGAGGGAGTTCTATAGCCCTTTTCTATATGTAAGGCGGCGTTTCCTCCCCACTCAGACAGCGCTGTTCCTCCCCACTCAGACAGCGCTGTTCCTCCCCACTCAGACAGCGCTATGCCTCCCCACTCAGACAGCGCTATTCCTCCCCACTCAGGCAGCGCTATTCCTCCCCACTCAGGCAGCGCTATTCCTCCCCACTCAGGCAGCGCTATTCCTCCCCACTCAGGCAGCGCTATTCCTCCCCACTCAGGCAGCGCTATTCCTCCCCACTCAGGCAGCGCTATTCCTCCCCACTCAGACAGCGCTATTCCTCCCCACTCAGACAGCGCTATTCCTCCCCACTCAGACAGCGCTATTCCTCCCCACTCAGACAGCGCTATGCCTCCCCACTCAGACAGCGCTGTTCCTCCCCACTCAGACAGCGCTATGCCTCCCCACTCAGACAGCGCTATGCCTCCCCACTCAGACAGCGCTATGCCTCCCCACTCAGACAGCGCTATTCCTCCCCACTCAGACAGCGCTATGCCTCCCCACTCAGACAGCGCTATGCCTCCCCACTCAGACAGCGCTATTCCTCCCCACTCAGGCAGCGCTATGCCTCTTCCTTGAGAAGGACTGGTGGGAAGACGCAATAATTGTACTAATTAGCCAATTAAACAGAACTGTTCTCATTAAAGCCATGTTCCGGAGCTCTGACCCCGCTCGCCACGGGAAGCTTAAGGTAAAGGACACGGAGGAGCAGAAAAGATGAAGATTACATAGCTATTTTCCGGCGTTTTTTATCTCCGTCAGCAATTTGTGCTTCCCAGCAACACTGACCTGTAACCCCAGGGAGCAGCCGGGGGGTGTGCGGGTAACGTGTGTGACTTGGTGAGCAGGGAGGGCGTTCGCCAGCCTCCTTACTTACCGAGAGCGCAGAATATCCGGGGGATTCAGCGGCAGGGAGAACCCGGAACATCAGAACATCAGAACATATCTCACCCCAACGCCGAAGGCTACAATAACCAGGTTATCAGAGACGTAATGAAGGAATACAAATACCGGAGGTGACTTGGCCTATAATCCTTTCCGTTAGTCCTGGATGTTGGTGGGGGAGTCGGTTCCCTCGGAGGGGACGGGCGTGCTGCTCTTCGTGCGATAATCTCTTCGCTACCATTCTATACATGGACAGTCGCATATCAAGTCTAGGTATTCAGCAGGGGGCGCTCAACTCCAATCCTCAAGGGCCACCAACAGGTCAGATTCTCGGCATATCCCTGCTTCAGCACAGCTGGCTCAAACAGTCTTTGTTTCAGCACAGGTGGCTCAGTCTTTGACTGAGCCACTGATTGAGCCACCTGTGCTGAAGCAGGGAGTACTTGAACTGTTGGTGCTCCTGGAGGACAGGAGTTGGCCCGCCACTTGTATACAGGATTAATTGAAGCACCCGCACACCCTTCCCCTGACGGAGGAGCTGTGACCCCCAAAACTTTGTGCCCACCTCTTCAACATATAACGAGCATTACATGACTAAACAAAAGTGTGCCCAGTGCGATGGGCACCCTGGGCGCTGTGCCCGGACGTCGCGGCGATCCGCACGGGATATTTCATAGTGTTATTCTTTGTACTATAACATCCCCCCTATATCTATACGCCCTGTTGTATTATACGGTATTAGTGGCTATAGAAGGAATTTCTGCCTGCAGGTGCAAAAGCAGAGCCCTGTACCGCAAAGACGCAGAAAGCACTTTCCGACCTCTTATTGATCTTTGTATGAGATATTGATTCAGAACGTCAAGGTTCCTGACTAAGTGTCATCAGCGAAAGGCAAAACAAATCAATGTGATAACGACGAGGAGAAATAATACTTACAATTTTCCAAGCAAAACAAGTTTTTAATAAAATAATAAGTCCCGTTCAGTGTCAGGCTATTCCTTTCATAGCAACTGTGTACTACTATACAACTAGGGAGACCGGAAGCACTTTGGGATGTGCTTTTAGGATATGCCAATGAACCTTATCTAATGTATCGTAAACACGTGTTTTGCTGCCAGGAGACAGAGTAATGGTTTCCCGATGGTTCGCACAGTCCTCGCGCCTTATGTAGGGTCCCATGTCCGAAATGGAGAAGGCGGACCATATAGCACTCCCCTTTAGGAATGATATAGGACAGGGGACTGGACGACACATTATTGCTATAATAATAATAATAATAGTTCAAAAAATGGTTTAACAGCTCTGCTGCACAGGGAGAAACCATTCTTAAGAGCATCAGGCTTAGAAGCGTCATATGGAGAGAAGGCCTCAGCTGCCCGGAGGATCTTCTCATCACGTCTGTGTTAAAGTGTTTGATATGTTCACATATTCATCTTTTCACTATTTCTGGGCAAACATAACCTACCTTTGCTGAATAGATACAACTTGAGGACCAAGCTACCCAAAGCAATATGTGATTGACACTTCATTTTCATGTGGATTGATGACTAAAGTAAGGATGTATGAATGGGTAAAACATGGTTTATTTGTAGATTCCTTTATTTTTTTTACACCAGGGGCCAAGCTTGATGTATCAGGTGTATAGTATTAGTCACGGAGCTACTCATATGCTTCGTTAAGCAAGTGTGTTTTTAAGGTGGGTCTTAAAGGTGGAGAGAGAGGATGCTAGTCGGGTATTGAGGGGAAGGGCATTCCAGAGGTGCGGGGCGGTCAGTGAGAGGTTTAAGGCGGGAGAGGGCTATAGATACAAAGGGAGTAGAGAGAAGAACGCAAGAGTCGGGATGGTGCATAGCGAGAAATTCGGGCTGAGATGTAAGGAGGGGCAGAAGAATGAAAAGCTTTAAAAGTGAGGAGGAGAATTGAGTGTGAGATACAGGATTTGATTGGAAGCCAGGAGAGGGATTTCAGCAGGGGAGACCCTGAGATAGATTTAGGAAAGAGTAGAGTGATTCTGGCAGCAGCGTTTAGGAAAGATTGTAGGGGAGACAGGTGAGAGGCAGGAAGGCCGGACAGCAGGAGGTTGCAGTAATCAAGACGGGAGAGAATGAGGGCCTGTGTCAGAGTTTTAGCAGTCGAGTAACAAAGGAAAGGGCGTATCTTTGTAATATTGCGGAGGAAAAAGCAACAGGTTTTAGATACGTTTTGAATGTGAGAGAGTAGTCGAGTGTGACCCCTAGGCAGCGTGCTTGGGCTACTGGGTGTATGACTGACCTTCCAACAGTAATGTGGAAGGAGGTAGTGGGCCAGGTTTGGGAGGCAGTATGAGGAGCTCTGTTTTTGCCATGTTAAGTTTAAGTCAGCGGGTGGCCATCCAGGATGATATCGCAGAGAGACATTCAGAAACTTTGGGCTGCACAGCAGGTGTAAGGTCAGGGGTCGTAAAGTAAATGTGTGTCATCAGCATAGAGGTGGTATTTGAACCCAAGAGATGTAATTAGGTCACCTAGAGAGAGTGTGAAAAGAGGTCCCAGGAGAGAGCCCTGGGGTACCCCCACAGAGGGGTCGATGGAGGAGGAGGTGTTGGCAGAAGAGACGCAGAAAGTACGATGGGAGAGGTAAGAGGAGATCCAGGATAGAGCTTTGTTACGAGTGAGAAATAAATAAAGCACAGCATCCTTTTTGGTAACTGGCCAGCCCAGCAGACTCAAACACTTTGCACAACTGTGATGATGGAAATGAGATACGCTAGGCCTTCTGTTGGTGAAACATGCCAGAACCCCCCTAATGCATGATTTTAGGTAACGTACAAGGCAAAATGAACCCCCTCGGTGCAGCAGAAGTACTCCATCATGGCAATTACTTGCTGCAGTGAGCAGCCTCCTTACACCCCACAGCCTATTGCATAGTTAGAGATTCGGTACTTATTTTTATAGTAAAATCTGCGTTTTATTTTATTAACAATCCTGAGTTTATCACTGTTGATAATGGGGGGTGGGGGGGGGGTTGATTTTTATGGCCTACTTTTAGGTGTCACACTGCCCAGGTGTCGCCCTCTCCTCCCACCTGTGGCTGGGCGGCTACAAGAGGTGGAACTCGCAGGAAATGACGCTTGTACGTCCGATTTTTATTGGTTTCAGCCAGAAGGGTAAGATGATGAAACTGTAGTGTATGGTATAGTAACATTGTGTCACTGACTGGAAGATAATGGCGTGACTTTCTTCCTCGGCTGTGAAATCGGTCCTGGATGGTTTTAACACCACATGTTACCATTGGCCGTTGGTTTACATGTCCTTAGCCGCTGATTGTTTGATATCACATAAGAGCAGATTTGTCAGTGCTGTCAATTCATAAAGAGCGTCTGGGAATCCATATTCCTTAGTCCTGAGGTGTCTGCTTCCACCAGACAGCAGGAGGCAAGATGATTAACAAATGTCCATTTTATCTAACTGCGTAATAGGGAAAAGACCCTTCCAAGAGCCTGCAAACCTAATCATTCTGAAGAGCCGAGTCCTTCTTTTTAAAATGAGTTTATGACAGATGAAGAACTCCAGACCCAGCGCTGGAAGATACTGACTTGCGGGATCGGTGCAAGACGTTAAGCAGCCAAAATGAGCACACACTCCGCCGGTCTCGTGCTCCGTGTCACAGACGGGAGATTAAGAAAGCTGCCCTGGCGAATGGATTTCTATCGCAGTATGACGACGTAACTATAAACTGCTAATGCAAACACACTGACTCCATTTCTAAAAACCCTTCCTCGGCCATCCCCCCCCCCGACTGATCCCACCGTCACTGACACTGGAATGTTTTCTTACCAGATGTCTCACGCTGGCCGTGGCGGGTGTGCCACGTGGCAGGGGTGCCACTCACAAAAATCTTACATCCACAATGTTTGTTATACAGAGAATCCAACTGCGTTAGAGCCATATTTCCTAAGCAGTGCTACGCTGTAGGGCACGGGCGGCCAACTCCAGTCTTCAAGGGCCACCAACATGTCAGGTTTTCATGCTTCACCCTGCTTCAGCACAGGTGGCTCAATCTGTAGCTCAGTCTTTGACTGCACTCCCTGTTCTGAAGCAGGGATATCCTGAAAACCTGACCTGTTGGTGGCCCTTGAGAATGGTAGTCGGCCAATCCTGCTGCACGGGATCCAATGATCCGTTCATGTGTATGCAGTACAGAGCACGCTCATGGCTTCATATTAAGACAGATGGGGGAACCGCCGTGTTGCAGATCACACGCGAGCCGGAGGGCAGGCATGTATTGTTGCTCCCGACGTAAAATATCAATATATTGACCCAATTTCTCGTGCTCCCATTGCATGTTTAAAAAAAAATTCTATCCCTGGCAAAGAAATCAAAAACAAAAAAAACTAACTCCACGCAGAAAATGAATACGCCGGCAGATTGCGCTCAGTGAATTTCCCTCGCTGCCAATTCTGTGCGATGGAAAACCACTGGGACCGGGAGGGAAGACGACTCTCTCTGTTTGACCTTATGGCTGATCAAATAAAATAAAACCCACAGGAGCCCGATGTAATATCGGCTTCAGCCGCATTACCACAACTCGTCTCTCATAACACTTTAAAGATCCATGAGGTCAAAACCAGTTTTCTTACAAATCCCTATTAAATTTGTTTGCATGTTTATGGAGGAAGTAGAAATGAGCGCAGAATTGCAGTTGTCCTGTTATGTTTTTCTTTCCGGGGGGGGGGGGGGGGGAGGTTGATGGGTTGAGATGGGTTCTACAGCTGAAATGCCTGTCACTCATGCCTGGTGCTGGGAGTACACTTACTGGATCCCTGGTACTGTGTGCACGGAGAAGCCTTCGCACACGTTGTGGATTTTAACACTGTTGAGAAATGCAAAAATATTTGATATAAACCAGGATTCTTCAACTGGTGGTGGGGTTGCCGGAGGTTCAGTGTTGAACCGGGTGGTCCTGAATTTATAAAGGACACACTGTCCAGTAAAAAATGAGAGGGAATACTGGACGTGTGTGTGTACCGGTATTACCTCTCTAGACATGTATGTGTCCGGTATTACCTCTCTGGACACAGTGACCTGACCGGCTTGGGGGGCCGTGGGATTTCCCGAAGCAGGGAGAGAGCTGGGTTGCTGCTAGGTAATGCAGCCAATCAGGAGGCGGTGTAAGGAGCCTGGGGGTGGGGCCAAGGAGAGAAGGAAACAGCATGGAGCGGAGAGAGGTGTGTGTGTGTCGAGTGCGTCACACCGTATACCATTGTGTCCAGTATTTTTTGGGAAGTCATCTGACAACCCTAACTGGTGGGCCGAAGGTCAAATACGGCCCAAAGGTCAAATACGGCCCACAAAGAGCCTTGATGTGGCCCTTGGACCCTCTGACCCGGCTAATTTCATGCGTGAGGTGTAGGCAGCTAAATAACAAATGTACAAGCAGAAAAACCCTCAGAAATCGCTCAAGGTGATCCAATGTAAGGGTGGGATACGGAGCTCGTACTTTCTGGAGTTCATTTCATCATTACTATTCCCAGTGTATCCAGTTCATTATCAAAGGAGTGAGCATTGTCACATCTCCATATCTCTATCTCTATCTCTCTCTCTCTCTCTCTCTCTCTCTCTCTCTCTCTCATATAAGAGAATCAAAGATCAAATAGGGTCTGAGGTCTCACAGCAGATAGGAGAATGGGGGGCCACGGGGCTCTTATCTGTCACATCCTGTTTCTGAGCTGGGTCGGTGAGAGGGCCCCCACTCTTAATTGACACACAGTGTAGCTGTATTTCTGGGCCAGTGCATGACCTATGAGAACCTCCTCTGTAAATCCTTACAAGTCCTGATGGGGATCTGTAACTGACCAAGTGCATATCCGATTGGGGGAATTAGGTACAGACATTAAAAATCGTGTGGGCGACATACTGTGGGGCAGATGTGCACCCTGTCGTTACAGAAGTTCGCCTTCATTCACCACCCTTATGGTAAACGAAACGGCTTGAGGAACGTGCGCTGTTTTTTTTTAAACCTGCTTACCTGGCAGAAATCGGAGTATAGCGCACAGTGTCGCCACATACTTCCTATGCTACCAAGCTGCGCCCCTCGCAGCTCGCCGGCAACACGAATAACGTGGCGAATTGCATTGGGAAAAGATCAGCGAAATGGCAAACATTTTGCCTTCACTGCAGCATTGCGCCACATAACTTCCGTACAGTACGTGACACCCAAGATGCTCAGTAATTAAATAAAAATGATGTTAACAAAGTACCATTTACCAGGTGCCTGCAGTCCTGTCCTGACACCCCTGGCTAGTTCTTCTGCAGATAATTCAGGGTAACCCGTATGTACGTCATGTTGCCAAAGCAGCACTGGAATAACGCCTCACGATATCGTGCGCTGAATAAAACTGGGGTGGCTGATTTGAAACCCGACACGGGGTTTGCCATCTCCAAACTATACTCAGAAATCCTAATTCTGAAATCGGCATCCTTATTTAACCCACACTGAATGGTCCTGTATGGGGGGAGGCGGTTCAGAACCGGGTCACAGTGTAGTATACGGATTCTGCCAGCACAGCTCATTTTTCTTTAGCTTTATGAGTTTTTCCTAACAGTTCTAAAAATATTGTGGGTCTCTGGATGAAGAAAGGGGTGTGACGCTTTTGCATTAAAAAATTGCTAATGTCTTTCTGAAGCTGGACATATTTATCACGTGGTTTTTCTACGGCTGCAGAATTGGGCGCATGCTGTCCGAAGAGAACATGACTTGCGTCCCCTTGGAAGGTGATGGGGGAAACCAACCCAGAAAACCGTCAACCAAAGTAACGCAAGCCGCAGGTGGGCTCGTACAGAGACCTGCACCGATATCCTAACGTCACTCCGCCCCAACGCCTCCCACCAGCGCCATAAATCCCTCACCTCGCCGCAGACAAAACCACAATATGCTGCAAGTATGTACGACAGATGGTGCCTGCCGTAACTTGCTTATATAAAGACGTTGCGCCGTTATTTGCACTTTGGTACATAACGCCCATCGTACATTCCGCTCAAAAACCGTCAGCCTCCTGCCCCCTCTGCCCCGTTGTCGCTCCGCCAGCGGTTCTGTTCCGGGCTGCTTGGGTGGCGATGGGGACCTTTTTTGCAGCTGGCGTGGGGTAAGGAGAAGCAAAATAATGGTTGTGGGTGTAACGCCACAGGGAGCGACACTTACGCACATCCCAACGCCAAATCCAAGTCTCCCACCCACCAAAGTGACTTGCGTGCTTTCACATACAGATGTATTTAAGGAAAGTGACATTTTTGTCACGGCTCAAGCGGCACCATTTAGCATTTCAGTTTCACCATTTCACACGCACAGTGGTTTGAAAAGCAAGTGGGTGCTGCGTCTTTTCACGTCGCGTTTGAAAGGCAGTCGCCTAGGCATAATTGCACTGGTTTATTCAGAAGGGTTTAGCAGTCGGTAAGTTGTACAGATGGAGCCACACGGGCTGTCCCCAGAACCACGGGAACAAAAAGGCGGAATGGCGGAGGTGACAGCCGCGGGGACCCGTGGCGTCTTCATACTTCCGAGATGGGGTGTGGTCCCCAGAGCTGAACCAGACATTTGTCATTTTTCGATGCCGGTTGAAAAAAAAAAAAAAAAAACTACAAATATGGCCAAACAGTCACGAATACAAAGTTACAACATCACGCCCAAGCGAACTCTGACCCCGCAGGCGCATGCTAATGGATTGGGAATGAGGGGAGAGGTCAGGGGCCCTTGGATGAGCTGCAAGAGACCCTGTTCATATAGGCAAACAAAGCTGCTGCTTTAATAGGGTTATAGTTTAGGGCTGTGTGAATCTCTCTGTGTGTACAGTTTGTATGTTCAGTATATATCCATATTAGTATAACGCCCCCAGTGTGCACGGCGCTGCACAGGAACGCAGCAGAATAATACAATTCCGCTATTAGGGGGTTGCTGATTCAACATTTAAGCCAAGATCATTCCTGGCTAACTGTTTCACAGAGCGGGCTAGTGGACACTAATGAATATAATTATATAAGGATTATCGGGTTTCTGTGATGTTGTAGTGAACCGCACAGGTTATCGTCTTTGTAAATCCACTGGTTGCCAACGCGAGGCTTCTGATCTTGGAAATAACGGCTTCACAAGGAAGGCGCCGGTTTCAAGAACCTGTTATTTGGACTTCAGTTCAATGTAAGTCTGATACAGGTGAATGGGACTGAAGGTGTGGCAAGTCATGGCACCATGTACCCAGCGATGTCTTGTGCTCGCTCACCGCGGTGAACGCTTGCCGGGAGCACTTGCTATTACTCATGACAAGAGTGAATTAGTCATTCATAATGAGAAATTCAATAACACATATGTGCTGGGTTACATTCCCCATATGCGGATTAACAAGCTGCTAGGTGGGTACACATTATCTCGACACGGCGATGTTTATTTAACCCTTTAATGGCAGAAGGCTACTATTGAAATTAAAGGGATAATCACTAAATTATAAGAAGAAATGACACATCATGAACTCACTTGCTATGCCACAGTGGGGGCCGTGTATAAAGCCCCCACGGGTTATTCTGCTGTTAATGTGACAATGATTTCACATTTGGAGCATGTATCTCTTAGTGTCAATGTATTCAAGCATCTATTGCCCCTAGTTTGCCTGGCTGGTGTAATTGGATTCACTCAGGGGCAGTAAGAGGAGCGATTTGATGCATATGTGCCCAGGATTCAGCTCATGGCTGACCAGTGTAAGACCGGACTTGAAACTAATTGTAATAGGAGGAGAAATCTTTAACGCCTGTGTAACGAGGGACTGTCAACGCGCCCAGAGGTTTGTTTAGTGCACAGGCCCTTATACAGGACACTATACAATGTCACGGTTTGTGGACATACTAACTTAAACCTCCTCAACATTGTTTCCTAAAGGCCTGATGTGTTAAAGAATGAGACATTAGCAAAGCTCCCGCCTCGTATTCTGTGAAGCGGAGCAGCATGCAGAGACTGAGACTATAATCCTCAAGGGCCAGCAACAGGTCAGATATTAAGGATATCCCTGCTTCAGCACAGGTGGCTCAATCGGTCCCTGCTTCAGCACAGGTGGCTCAGACAAAAACTGAGCCACCTGTGCTGAAGCTGAGACTGAGCCACCAATGCTGAACCTGGGACTGACTGAGCTGCCTATGCTAAAACTGGGACTGATTGACACACCTGTGCTGAAGCAGGGATGTCCTAAATACCTGACCTGTTGTGGGGTCTTGAGGGCTAGAGTTGAGGACCCCCGCTTTTAGAGTTCTCATCATTAATAACCATGCTGGCAATTATGGTTAACCGCAAACATTTGTGAGCCAGGACCTGCTGTAAGGGAATCCTTTGCCACCATGGGCAACTTTCCAGAGCCATCTCCTGCCCGCGTCCTCAGCCGGGTACCACTCTCCTCACCTGGTTTACTAGCACAAGTTACTCTGTGTCAAAAGCAAGTCACTGAAAGGTTCATCTTAACAACTGAATCATCACATAACACCGGCACAGAGACACCGACGGCAGATATTGCTTAGTGCACCAAATCTGCGCATCCTCAGAGCGCTTCTTGTGGTCCATATATTCCCTAACCATACATATTCCCTAACCATACCATATATATTCCCTAACCATACATATTCCCTAACCATACCATATATATTCCCTAACCATACATATTCCCTAACCATACCATATATATTCCCTAACCATACCATATATATTCCCTAACCATACCATATATATTCCCTAACCATATATATTCCCTAACCATACCGTATATATATTCCCGAACCATAAATCCCTTTACCGTATTTCCCCGGACTACTTTAGCCGGGGTGTCGCTCGCATCTCCACCATGGGAGATATTCAATATTGTCCAACGAGGGTTTTATTGGCGCCCAAAATGTGCGCAAATACTTGTTTTTACGGAACTAGGCAGGATCAGGATTGTAAAAAAATGTTAGCAGCTGAAGCCCCAAACTATTTTGGCAAAAGCGATGTGTTTTTTTTATGCTGAATGGGCTTTTAACGGGGTCGTTTTATTGTCCATAACGGCCGATCCGGAAGTTTTCAGCCCAAAATCCTTATTAAATTGTAACTTTAGACCGAACGTCTGTTTCTGATAATAATCTTAATTTTCAGTTCAGAGACAGATTCCTTGATTAGCATTTCAGTTTCTCTAGAAAGTACGATCTTCCTCTATCTTCTTCTGAAAGCCACTAGCACCCCTCCCCCCCCCCCCCCCCGTTACACCAGGGCTCAAGTATCCCCAACAGATGGGGTCTTAAGGATATCCCTGCTTCAGCACAGGTGGTGTAGCTAAAATGACAAAGACACTTATTGAGCCACCTGTGCTGAAGCAGGGATAGCCTTAAAGCATACATGCCCATGGAGCATGGGTGGCTACCTCTAGGCCAACAAGTCAGGTTTTTAGGATATCCCTGCTTCAGCACAGGTGGCACAATCTGAGGCTCAGTCTTTGATGCAGCCTCAGATCAACGTTTCGGTCCCGGTTAGGACATTTGTCATGATGGTCCAATCGGGTCCTAAATCCTTACATTTGTCATCAAGTCCTCTGGAGTGACGGCTATTAATATTTGTCCACATTGAATGCTGCTTGCCGTGGCAGGCCGAGCACCCGTGGCAGGCTGAGCACCCGGATATATGCGAGCGCTCCTTTTTAAATACAACATTTAAGTGGTGCTAAGACATGTCACGTTACAGCTTAGCACTATGAAGCGAATATGGCCCAGGGTTTTTAACCTGCAGACACGGCTAGGAACGGACTCTGGATATCCCGAAAACAAAAAAGTATTTTCTGCAGCATTTAAAAATGTAAAAATAAATAAATAAATTGTTAGCCAATATCCTGACGCCCTGGCATAAACATTTTAACAAGGGCTAGTTCCTCGTTCCTTCACGCTTATTCATTCACGCAAGAAACATACTAAATGAGTCCTCATCATTTTCGCCCATGTCATTACCCAGAATCCCCGGCGGCGGTGGGAGCGTGGTATGCTGTGTGATTATGGGGTTGAGGACCTCTCCGAGCCATGTGAATGTTCACCACCCACGCAGCCACATCATGTCCAGAGGAAAGGTAGAATTACCAGAGCTGGTCTGACAGCCCTGCCGCAAAGGATGCTGTTTACCACGGTCACACTCCATCACGTACCTGTATGCCGCACTGTGCGTGGCAATGCCGGGGGGTACTTCTGACTTCTAACCAAGGGCTCACAAAATGGAAGCCACAATCCTTATGAGCCCAGACAATGAACCCATAAGCTGCCGCAGTAAATTGACGCTAACCGGACAATCTCTTAGGTTAAACTTCTGTCTATTTTTGTGGGCAATCTCTATCCCACGGGTGCTCAACCCCCCCCTTCCCCAAACCCCCAACAGGTCAGAATTTCAGGATATCCCAGCTTCAGCACAGGTGGCTCAATCAGAGGCTCCTCAGTCTTTGACTGAAGCTGGGGCTGATTGAGCCACCTATGCTGAATCAGGGACTGATTGAGCCACTTGTGCTGGAGCAGGAACTGATTGAGCCACCTGTGCTGAAGCAGAGATATCCTGAAAACCTGACCTGTTGGGGGGTGAGGGGCATGAGGACTGGAGTTGAGCACCCCTGCCCTAGGGAACTCGTTTCAGGCACCTTGCTTTGTAAACATCTAGCATATATTTTTTAGGGATCAACAAGAAACTCCATATATTGATAACAAAGTTATTATGATTGGGGATATACTACTACTACTACTACTACGGATATACTACTACTACTGGGGATATACTACTACTACTACTACTACTACTACTGGGGATATACTACTACTACTACTGGGGATATACTACTACTACTACTAGGGATATACAACTACTACTACTAGGTATATACTACTACTACTACTACTACTGGGGATATACTACTACTACTACTACTACTACTACTACTAGGGATATACTACTACTACTAATACTGGGGATATACTACTACTACTACTGGGGATATACTACTACTACTACTACTACTACTGGGGATCTACTACTACTACTACTACTACTAGGGATATACTACTACTACTACTGGGGATATACTACTACTACTACTACTACTACTGGGGATCTACTACTACTGATAGTAGATTGATGAGGGGGTGGGGGGGTACCACATTTCTTTAAAGCTACATGATGGATTGTCGTTTAGATAAACGTTCCCCTGTTCCTACAGAAACCCCGCCTGTAAAAGGTACTGCTCCCTCATTAAGGAATGCAGGGGTTTTCATTAAAAAAAATTCTAAATATTAACACCCGTCCCCAAAAGAGTTCTTCTATTTTAGCAGTCTCCCTATGCCACCCGCTGTGGGGTTTCACACCTCCCGTCTTCATTTCCCCCAAATCTGGCGGTGAAAAGATAAGAGATGGAAAAAGCAGACAGTGATAGAGAGGTATCCCAACCCAGCACGTCTCCCCGACACCTGTCTGCAGCGAAACGCGAGCGGACATTTCGGAAGTGGAATCCCAGAAGTAAGGTCATTTAAGTGTAGGGCAGGGGCGGCCAACGCCAGTCCCCAAGGGTCACCAACAGGTCAGGTTTTAAGGTTATCCCTGCTTCAGCACAGGTAGCTCAATCAGTCTCTGCTTCAGCAAAGCTGGCTCAATCAGTGGCCCAGTCAAAGACTTAGCCACCTATGCTGAAGCAGAGACTGATTGAGTAGGGATAGCCTTAAAACCTGACCCGTTGGTGGCCCTTGAGGACTGAAGTTGTCCTCCCCTGGTGCAGACTGATGAACCAAGGCTATCTCACACTGGGACACCATGTTCTTAACTAACCCTAGCAGCAATTCTATCCCTTCTGGGGAATAAAGAGAAGCCTGTGAGGTGGAAACCAGTCCCGTTTCAGAATCATCCAAATGGTTCTTGAAACAGGACAGGCCACAGGCTAGTCCGGCCTAATATACAACACAGGGGCACGGCGGAGAAATGGACGGTAAAGCCATTGGATTTTAGGGGTGGGAGGTCCCCAAACCCCCCCCCCCTCCTCTCCGAAATGTCACTCCTGGAGAATACAACGCCATGCCCAATACTCAGGGCCCCACTCAACAAGATCTCTCTCCCCCTCCTCTTTACCTTCCCTCCCACCATCCTAATTAACTGCTGCTGAGATACTCCTCTGTCACTCTGTGACTGCCGTCCAATCAGGATTAGGGACAGGCTGCGTTGTGTGTCGGAGCCGGATCCCTCCCCCTACCCTGCAGCTGAATAAAAAGAAGAAAAAACGACATTGCAATGCACCAATACATCAGCGGTGGTACCCAAGCACCGGGCAGGTGTGCCAACCTGAATGCCAGGCTTCCTGCTATGCCTGCCCTGAGCCGCCTGCCTCTTATTCTGCAGTATACGCCGTGCAGCTCGCGCCAATCTGCATGTACCTATCACACACTGATCCCCTTTATTCCACCCCCCTCTGTCCTCCACCCCCCCAGGTCATGTGTAATTAGGATGCTTATTTAGCCATAATAAAGAGGAAAGGGAAGCTGTGAGCATGATTCCCAAACCACAGCTGTGTGACCTCCTCTCCATCCTTAATGAAGGCACAGAGGGGACTGCAGGGGACTTCCTGCACCCAAAGCAGAACCATCAGAGAGGATTCCCAAATCTGCAGCCACCACATGGGGACAGTAACACGGCAGATTAGCAGAGCAGGGTGTATTATATTTAATTTCGTCACCGGATGCAGGATTAGGTGAAATCCAGGTCTCCCAATGCAGAATGCCCAGGGGAGAAGGTCTCATATTCTGAGCTCCCTTCACCCCTCACCTATCTCTCTCCCATCCACAAACTGGGAAATACAACCTTCTGCAAGCAGACAAGATGCACATCCTAGAGAGACACACACACACACACACACACACACACAATTCCTCATTGCCCTGCATGATGGTGTATGCTCCAGTTTGTTGCAGAGGATAAATAACCCTCATTTTATGCCTAGCATCACCTTCCTTTATAATAAGACTTATGCTATAAGTGAATAGAGAAACAGAGTCAGGGAGACAGAAAAAGGCAGCTGTGAAAATGTAAAAACCCAAAAAACTCAAATCTCTGTTACCCTTTCATGCAAAACCCAAAGCACATATAGCTATTCTCATGCAAAAGAACCAGTACACACAGCACCTTAGCAATGGGGAATAATCACTTACCAGGCCATGGTGGATGGAGGGAGGGAGGCAGGAATCAGGGGAGACTTGGCTTCTTCTTTTTTTGTTTGAACCAAAAGAAAGAAAATGAAAAAAAGCTGGAAAATGATGTAAAATTGGTTCCAGCAGCTGGTGCTGGGGAACTACATGCCTCTTGGGTGGAGCCAGGACTCTGTGCTCTGGTCCATCTGCAGACTTAAGCAACCCAGGAGTATGGGAAAGGGAAGGGGGGCAGGGGGGAGGGACAATAAGGGGTGTCTGATGGAAAAGGAGACCCCCCAGAGGTCACAGTGCTGGGCACAGCCCCCCTGTGACAATGTCAGCCCTGTGTGCGGTGGGCTGACTTCTCAGCATGTGATCTTTGTTTCAGGGGAAGGACACAAGCGCTGAATTCCCTTTGCCAACCCACAGATGAAAATGGTTCGGTCCAAGCCCACTGTATCGGGGATGGCACAGGCATTGGTTGTACCTGCCACTGCTTCCCCTGTTCTGCAATGCTCTATCTAGCTGCTAGCATTAGCTGCACACACCCCCCCCCCCCCGCCCCCCAGACTTCTCTCCCCTCCCAAGGAGCACCTCTTTAATCCCTTAACTACCATTTAAAAAAAACCTCAAGCAAGAAAACAAAGAGAGGCACAAAAAAAAGGGGGCTCCCAAATCCTGTGCAGTGGGCTGCCATGCTGAGGGGGGGCGCGTGTGCTACAATGTGACACATGCTAGTGGAAGGAGAATTAGGGGGGGGGCAGGTTTAACCCTTTCAACAACAGAGAGCAATGCCAGGGGGTCACCGGTTCCATCAATGTACTGCAAGTGTGTGATGGTCGCACAGAACACAGCATTGTGTATGTTTGCACCCATGGGTGCATCCATGGAGAAGGAAGGGGGGGGGAGGCAAGGAGGGCGGTGGGAGTCAGCACAGAAACGCTAACCTTGGACAGGTCATTCATCCTCTCTGTGCTTCAGACACCCGCATTTAGAAGACTTTGTTACCATACAGAGACCGGCCCCAGGCAGTGCTGCTGAAACCAATGAATGAATTAACACATCTCACTTTAAAGCCCATCACATTTGTCTACAGAGCAATGTGTTCTGTTTATAGCTGGCGTGGTGAGTATCTGGCACCCCAGGCAGCCGGCATTCGGTGTCCTCAGTAGGTACAGCAGATGATGATGTGTGCCAAAGGACGTTACCAGAGACTGCAGCAACGTCCTTGACGGGGTCCTTGAGAAATCAGCCGTAGTATTCATGCACAGCGGCTCCATTCATAAAGCGCAGAACAGGGTGGGAAGTGGGATAGCACGGGCTCAATAACACCAGGCCAAGAACGCCCGGTGTGTGCCACCCTGTCCTGTCCCTTACTGTGGCGGGCATTGGGTGCAGTGTCTGTGCATTCCTTTGCTGCTGTCCTTAACTCCTATTGTGGGTAACAGATTGCAGCGCAAAGCAGCTTTCCGCTGCAAAACAAGGGCTGACATTGGACGATGGTCAGAAAATTAATAGTGTGTTTACAGACGTGGTTTAAAGTTACATAAATAATTACCGCTGCAACTGGGCGGCTGTGTCTCAGTAACAAACATACCACTCCTTTGCGTTACGTTGCTAGGAATAACCGGGCCCCTTTTAACCTCCTCGTCCTTCTTTAACATGGATTCTCCAAAGTCAGGCGCGCTCAGCTCCAGGCCTCCCCAACAGGCCAGGTCAAAGATTGAGCCACCTATGCTGAAGCTGGGATATCCTTAAAACCTGACCTGTTGGGGGGTCTCGAGGACTGGGGTTGAGCGTCCCTTTGTCACCTGCTGCTGACAGGGAATGGGCATTGCAACGATGCACTCTCCCCAAGGGGCAACCCAACCAAGCTCCTCTCCATTACAGGAGGCCCGAGACAGCTGCACAGGTCTCAGGCCGCCCTGTCCTGGGAGACTGGGGAAGAGACTGCTCCTGGGAGACTGGGGAAGAGACTGCTCCTGGGAGACTGGGGAAGAGACTGCTCCTGGGAGACTGGGGAAGAGACTGCTCCTGGGAGACTGGGGAAGAGACTGCTCCTGGGAGACTGGGGAAGAGACTGCTCCTGGGAGACTGGGGAAGAGACTGCTCCTGGGAGACTGGGGAAGAGACTGCTCCTGGGAGACTGGGGAAGAGACTGCTCCTGTGAGACTGGGGAAGAGACTGCTCCTGGGAGACTGGGGAAGAGACTGCTCCTGGGAGACTGGGGAAGAGACTGGGGAAGAGACTGGGGAAGAGACTGCTCCTGGGAGACTGGGGAAGAGACTGCGCCTGGGAGACTGGGGAAGAGACTGCTCCTGGGAGACTGGGGAAGAGACTGCTCCTGGGAGACTGGGGAAGAGACTGCGCCTGGGAGACTGGGGAAGAGACTGCTCCTGGGAGACTGGGGAAGAGACTGCTCCTGGGAGACTGGGGAAGAGACTGCTCCTGGGAGACTGGGGAGGAGACTGTTCCTGGGAGACTGGGGAAGAGACTGCTCCTGGGAGACTGGGGAAGAGACTGCTCCTGGGAGACTGGGGAAGAGACTGCTCCTGGGAGACTGGGGAAGAGACTGCTCCTGGGAGACCGGGGAAGAGACTGTTCCTGAGAGACTGGGGAAGAGACTGTTCCTGAGAGACTGGGGAAGAGACTGCTCCTGGGAGACTGGGGAAGAGACTGCTCCTGGGAGACTGGGGAAGAGACTGCTCCTGGGAGACTGGGGAAGAGACTGCTCCTGGGAGACTGGGGAAGAGACTGCTCCTGGGAGACTGGGGAAGAGACTGGGGAAGAGACTGCTCCTGGGAGACTGGGGAAGAGACTGCTCCTGGGAGACTGGGGAAGAGACTGCTCCTCGGAGACTGGGGAAGAGACTGCTCCTGGGAGACTGGGGAAGAGACTGCTCCTGGGAGACTGGGGAAGAGACTGCTCCTGGGAGACTGGGGAGGAGACTGTTCCTGGGAGACTGGGGAAGAGACTGCTCCTGGGAGACTGGGGAAGAGACTGCTCCTGGGAGACTGGGGAAGAGACTGCTCCTGGGAGACTGGGGAAGAGACTGCTCCTGGGAGACTGGGGAAGAGACTGCTCCTGGGAGACTGGGGAAGAGACTGCTCCTGGGAGACTGGGGAAGAGACTGCTCCTGGGAGACTGGGGAAGAGACTGCTCCTGGGAGACCGGGGAAGAGACTGTTCCTGAGAGACTGGGGAAGAGACTGTTCCTGAGAGACTGGGGAAGAGACTGCTCCTGGGAGACTGGGGAAGAGACTGCTCCTGGGAGACTGGGGAAGAGACTGCTCCTGGGAGACTGGGGAAGAGACTGCTCCTGGGAGACTGGGGAAGAGACTGGGGAAGAGACTGCTCCTGGGAGACTGGGGAAGAGACTGCGCCTGGGAGACTGGGGAAGAGACTGCTCCTGGGAGACTGGGGAAGAGACTGCTCCTGGGAGACTGGGGAAGAGACTGCTCCTGGGAGACTGGGGAAGAGACTGCTCCTGTGAGACTGGGGAAGAGACTGCTCCTGTGAGACTGGGGAAGAGACTGCTCCTGGGAGACTGGGGAAGAGACTGCTCCTGGGAGACTGGGGAAGAGACTGGGGAAGAGACTGGGGAAGAGACTGCTCCTGGGAGACTGGGGAAGAGACTGCGCCTGGGAGACTGGGGAAGAGACTGCTCCTGGGAGACTGGGGAAGAGACTGCTCCTGGGAGACTGGGGAAGAGACTGCGCCTGGGAGACTGGGGAAGAGACTGCTCCTGGGAGACTGGGGAAGAGACTGCTCCTGGGAGACTGGGGAAGAGACTGCTCCTGGGAGACTGGGGAGGAGACTGTTCCTGGGAGACTGGGGAAGAGACTGCTCCTGGGAGACTGGGGAAGAGACTGCTCCTGGGAGACTGGGGAAGAGACTGCTCCTGGGAGACTGGGGAAGAGACTGCTCCTGGGAGACCGGGGAAGAGACTGTTCCTGAGAGACTGGGGAAGAGACTGTTCCTGAGAGACTGGGGAAGAGACTGCTCCTGGGAGACTGGGGAAGAGACTGCTCCTGGGAGACTGGGGAAGAGACTGCTCCTGGGAGACTGGGGAAGAGACTGCTCCTGGGAGACTGGGGAAGAGACTGCTCCTGGGAGACTGGGGAAGAGACTGGGGAAGAGACTGCTCCTGGGAGACTGGGGAAGAGACTGCTCCTGGGAGACTGGGGAAGAGACTGCTCCTCGGAGACTGGGGAAGAGACTGCTCCTGGGAGACTGGGGAAGAGACTGCTCCTGGGAGACTGGGGAAGAGACTGCTCCTGGGAGACTGGGGAGGAGACTGTTCCTGGGAGACTGGGGAAGAGACTGCTCCTGGGAGACTGGGGAAGAGACTGCTCCTGGGAGACTGGGGAAGAGACTGCTCCTGGGAGACTGGGGAAGAGACTGCTCCTGGGAGACTGGGGAAGAGACTGCTCCTGGGAGACTGGGGAAGAGACTGCTCCTGGGAGACTGGGGAAGAGACTGCTCCTGGGAGACTGGGGAAGAGACTGCTCCTGGGAGACCGGGGAAGAGACTGTTCCTGAGAGACTGGGGAAGAGACTGTTCCTGAGAGACTGGGGAAGAGACTGCTCCTGGGAGACTGGGGAAGAGACTGCTCCTGGGAGACTGGGGAAGAGACTGCTCCTGGGAGACTGGGGAAGAGACTGCTCCTGGGAGACTGGGGAAGAGACTGGGGAAGAGACTGCTCCTGGGAGACTGGGGAAGAGACTGCTCCTGGGAGACTGGGGAAGAGACTGCTCCTCGGAGACTGGGGAAGAGACTGCTCCTGGAAGACTGCTGAAGAGACTGCTCCTGGGAGACTGGGGAAGAGACTGCTCCTGGGAGACTGGGGAAGGGACTGTTCCTGAGAGACTGGGAAAGGGACTGTACCTGAGAGACTGGGGAAGAGACTGCTCCTGAGAGACTGGGGAAGAGACTGCTCCTGGGAGACTGGGGAAGAGACTGCTCCTGGGAGACTGGGGAAGAGACTGCTCCTGGGAGACTGGGGAAGAGACTGCTCCTGGGAGACTGGGGAAGAGACTGCTCCTGGGAGACTGGGGAAGAGACTGCTCCTGGGAGACTGGGGAAGAGACTGCTCCTGGGAGACCGGGGAAGAGACTGCTCCTGGGAGACTGGGGAAGAGACTGCTCCTGAGAGACTGGGGAAGAGACTGCTCCTGGGAGACTGGGGAAGAGACTGCTCCTGGGAGACTGGGGAAGAGATTGCTCCTTAGAGTCTGGGGAAGAGACTGCTCCTGGGAGACTGGGGAAGAGACTGCTCCTGGGAGACTGGGGAAGAGACTGCTCCTGGGAGACTGGGGAAGAGACTACTCCTGGGAGACTGGGGAAGAGACTGCTCCTGGGAGACTAGGGAAGAGACTGCTCCTGGGAGACTGGGGAAGAGACTGCTCCTGGGAGACTGGGGAAGAGACTGCTCCTGGGAGACTGGGGAAGAGACTGCTCCTGGGAGACTGGGGAAGAGACTGCTCCTGGAAGACTGGGGAAGAGACTGCTCCTGGGAGACTGGGGAAGAGACTGCTTCTGAGAGACTGGGGAAGAGACTGCTCCTGAGAGACTGGGGAAGAGACTGCACCTGAGAGACTGGGGAAGAGACTGCTTCTGGGAGACTGGGGAAGAGACTGCTCCTGGGAGACTTGGGAAGAGACTGCTCCTGGGAGACTGGGGAAGAGACTGCTCCTGGGAGACTGGGGAAGAGACTGCTCCTGGGAGACTGGGGAAGAGACTGCTCCTGGGAGACTGGGGAAGAGACTGCTCCTGGGAGACTGGGGAAGAGACTGCTCCTGGGAGACTGGGGAAGAGACTGCTCCTGGGAGACTGGGGAAGAGACTGCTCCTGGGAGACTGGGGAAGAGACTGCTCCTGGGAGACTGGGGAAGAGACTGCTCCTGGGAGACTGGGAAAGAGACTGCTCCTGGGAGACTGGGGAAGAGACTGCTCCTGGGAGACTGGAGAAGAGACTGCTCCTGGGAGACTGGGGAAGAGACTGCTCCTGGGAGACTGGGGAAGAGACTGCTCCTGGGAGACTGGAGAAGAGACTGCTCCTGGGAGACTGGGGAAGAGACTGCTCCTGGGAGACTGGGGAAGAGACTGCTCCTGGGAGACTTGGGAAGAGACTGCTCCTGGGAGACTTGGGAAGAGACTGCTCCTGGGAGATTGGGGAAGAGACTGCTCCTGGGAGACTGGGGAAGAGACTGGGGAAGAGACTGCTCCTGGGAGACTGGGGAAGAGACTGCTCCTGGGAGACTGGGGAAGAGACTGCTCCTGGGAGACTGGGGAAGAGACTGCTCCTGGGAGACTGGGGAAGAGACTGCTCCTGAGAGACTGGGGAAGAGACTGCTCCTGAGAGACTGGGGAAGAGACTGCACCTGGGAGACTGGGGAAGAGACTGCTCCTGAGAGACTGGGGAAGAGACTGCTCCTGGGAGACTGGGGAAGAGACTGCTCCTGGGAGACTGGGGAAGAGACTGCTCCTGGGAGACTGGGGAAGAGACTGCTCCTGGGAGACTGGGGAAGAGACTGCTCCTGGGAGACTGGGAAAGAGACTGCTCCTGGGAGACTGGGGAAGAGACTGCTCCTGGGAGACTGGGGAAGAGACTGCTCCTGGGAGACTGGGGAAGAGACTGCTCCTGAGAGACTGGAGAAGAGACTGCTCCTGGGAGACTGGGGAAGAGACTGCTCCTGGGAGACTGGGGAAGAGACTGGGGAAGAGACTGGGGAAGAGACAGTTCTTTGGAGACTGGGGAAGAGACTGCTCCTGGGAGACTGGGGAAGAGACTGCTCCTGGGAGACTTGGGAAGAGACTGTTCCTGGGAGACTTGGGAAGAGACTGCTCCTGGGAGACTTGGGAAGAGACTGCTCCTGGGAGACTTGGGAAGAGACTGCTCTTGAGAGACTGGGGTAGGGACTGCTCCTGAGAGACTGGGGAAGAGACTGCTCCTGAGAGACTGGGGAAGAGACTGCTCCTGGGAGACTGGGGAAGAGACTGCTCCTGGGAGACTGGGGAAGAGACTGCTCCTGGGAGACTGGGGAAGAGACTGCTCCTGGGAGACTTGGGAAGAGACTGCTCCTGGGAGACTTGGGAAGAGACTGCTCTTGAGAGACTGGGGTAGGGACTGCTCCTGAGAGACTGGGGAAGAGACTGCTCCTGAGAGACTGGGGAAGAGACTGCTCCTGGGAGACTGGGGAAGAGACTGCTCCTGGGAGACTGGGGAAGAGACTGCTCCTGGGAGACTGGGGAAGAGACTGCTCCTGGGAGACTGGGGAAGAGACTGCTCCTGGGAGACTGGGAAAGAGACTGCTCCTGGGAGACTGGGGAAGAGACTGCTCCTGGGAGACTGGGGAAGAGACTGCTCCTGGGAGACTGGGGAAGAGACTGCTCCTGAGAGACTGGAGAAGAGACTGCTCCTGGGAGACTGGGGAAGAGACTGCTCCTGGGAGACTGGGGAAGAGACTGGGGAAGAGACTGGGGAAGAGACTGGGGAAGAGACAGTTTTTTGGAGACTGGGGAAGAGACTGCTCCTGGGAAACTGGAGAAGAGACTGCTCCTGGGAGACTGGGGAAGAGACTGCTCCTGGGAGACTTGGGAAGAGACTGTTCCTGGGAGACTTGGGAAGAGACTGCTCCTGGGAGACTTGGGAAGAGACTGCTCCTGGGAGACTTGGGAAGAGACTGCTCTTGAGAGACTGGGGTAGGGACTGCTCCTGAGAGACTGGGGAAGAGACTGCTCCTGAGAGACTGGGGAAGAGACTGCTCCTGGGAGACTGGGGAAGAGACTGCTCCTGGGAGACTGGGGAAGAGACTGCTCCTGGGAGACTGGGGAAGAGACTGCTCCTGGGAGACTGGGGAAGAGACTGCTCCTGGGAGACTGGGAAAGAGACTGCTCCTGGGAGACTGGGGAAGAGACTGCTCCTGGGAGACTGGGGAAGAGACTGCTCCTGGGAGACTGGGGAAGAGACTGCTCCTGAGAGACTGGAGAAGAGACTGCTCCTGAGAGACTGGAGAAGAGACTGCTCCTGGGAGACTGGGGAAGAGACTGCTCCTGGGAGACTGGGGAAGAGACTGGGGAAGAGACAGTTCTTTGGAGACTGGGGAAGAGACTGCTCCTGGGAGACTGGAGAAGAGACTGCTCCTGGGAGACTGGGGAAGAGACTGCTCCTGGGAGACTTGGGAAGAGACTGTTCCTGGGAGACTTGGGAAGAGACTGCTCCTGGGAGACTTGGGAAGAGACTGCTCCTGGGAGACTTGGGAAGAGACTGCTCTTGAGAGACTGGGGTAGGGACTGCTCCTGAGAGACTGGGGAAGAGACTGCTCCTGAGAGACTGGGGAAGAGACTGCTCCTGGGAGACTGGGGAAGAGACTGCTCCTGGGAGACTGGGGAAGAGACTGCTCCTGGGAGACTGGGGAAGAGACTGCTCCTGGGAGACTGGGGAAGAGACCGTTCCTGAGACGGGGGAAGAGACTGCTCCTGGGAGACTGGGGAAGAGACCGTTCCTGAGACGGGGGAAGTTACCGGTTTTACTTCATGGTTTTTAAAGGCGATTTAAATGGTCATCCGAAAGGAATCACTAGAGATCCGCAGCACTCGCGGTTAATCCATGGATCCGCCACGGGTGCTCAATCATTCGAAACAAGAGCGGATCGTACTGACACAAGAGCGGATCATACTGACACAAGAATGGATCATACTGACACAAGAGCGGATCATACTGACACAAGAATGGATCATACTGACACAAGAATGGATCATACTGACACAAGAGCGGATCATACTGACACAAGAATGGATCATACTGACACAAGAATGGATCATACTGACACAAGAGCGGATCATACTGACACAAGAATGGATCATACTGACACAAGAATGGATCATACTGACACAAGAGCGGATCATACTGACACAAGAATGGATCGGCGCTCTGCTGGACTTCCGCGCAAAACAAGTTATTAAAGTTTAATGCGAGATCGATGTTTCAGTCCCACTTTGGACAAGTGAGAATGTTGCAGCTTCCTATTGTCCCTAGATTTGGAAGCCATTTTATTTCCCCTGATGGAGATTTAAGCCCGTTAACCTCACTGAGTATCTGGGGAACAGTGGGGTCCCCGGAGCTGAGCATTGTGGCGTTTGGCTGAGGGGAGCCGGTAACCAACGCCCGGCCTGCACACCTCTCACACCCCGACACGGTAACCAACGCCCGGCCTGCACGCCTCTCGCACCCTGACACGGTAACCAACGCCCGGCCTGCACACCTCTCACACCCAGACACGGTAACCAATGCCCGGCCTGCACGCCTCTCACACCCTGACACGGTAACCAACGTCCGGCCTGCACGCCTCTCGCACCCAGACAAGGTAACCAACGCCCGGCCTGCACACCTCTCACACCCTGACACGGTAACCAACGCCCGGCCTGCACGCCTCTCGCACCCAGACACGGTAACCAACGCCCGGCCTGCACGCCTCTCGCACCCAGACACGGTAACCAACGCCCGGCCTGCACACCTCTCACACCCTGACACGGTAACCAACGCCCGGCCTGCACGCCTCTCGCACCCAGACACGGTAACCAACGCCCGGCCTGCACGCCTCTCACACCCTGACACGGTAACCAACGCCCGGCCTGCACGCCTCTCACACCCTGACACGGTAACCAACGCCCGGCCTGCACACCTCTCACACCCTGACACGGTAACCAACACCCGGCCTGCACGCCTCTCACACCCTGACACGGTAACCAACGCCCGGCCTGCACGCCTCTCACACCCTGACACGGTAACCAACGCCCGGCCTGCACGCCTCTCGCACCCTGACACGGTAACCAACGCCCGGCCTGCACGCCTCTCACACCCTGACACGGTAACCAACGCCCGGCCTGCACGCCTCTCACACCCTGACACGGTAACCAACGCCCAGCCTGCACACCTCTCACACCCTGACACAGTAACCAACGCCCGGCCTGCACGCCTCTCACACCCTGACACGGTAACCAACGCCCGGCCTGCACACCTCTCACACCCTGACACGGTAACCAACGCCCGGCCGGCACACCTCTCACACCCTGACACGGTAACCAACGCCCGGCCTGCACGCCTCTCGCACCCTGACACGGTAACCAACGCCCGGCCTGCACACCTCTCACACCCTGACACGGTAACCAACGCCCGGCCTGCACACCTCTCACACCCTGACACGGTAACCAACGCCCGGCCTGCACGCGTCTCGCACCCTGACACAGTAACCAACGCCCGGCCTGCATGCCTCTCACACCCTGACACGGTAACCAATGCCCAGCCTGCACGCCTCTCGCACCCAGACACGGTAACCAAAGCCCGGCCTGCATGCCTCTCACACCCTGACACGGTAACCAAAGCCCGGCCTGCACGCCTCTCACACCCAGACACGGTAACCAAAGCCCGGCCTGCACGCCTCTCACACCCAGACACGGTAACCAACGCCCGGCCTGCACGCCTCTCGCACCCAGACACGGTAACCAATGCCCGGCCTGCACGCCTCTCACACCCTGACACGGTAACCAACGCCCGGCCTGCACGCCTCTCACACCCTGACACGGTAACCAACGTCCGGCCTGCACGCCTCTCGCACCCAGACACGGTAACCAACGCCCGGCCTGCACGCCTCTCACACCCTGACACGGTAACCAACGCCCGGCCTGCACGCCTCTCACACCCTGACACGGTAACCAACGCCCAGCCTGCACGCCTCTCGCACCCAGACACGGTAACCAACGCCCGGCCTGCACGCCTCTCACACCCTGACACGGTAACCAACGTCCGGCCTGCACGCCTCTCGCACCCAGACACGGTAACCAACGCCCGGCCTGCACGCCTCTCACTCCCTGACACGGTAACCAACGCCCGGCCTGCACGCCTCTCACACCCTGACACGGTAACCAACGCCCAGCCTGCACGCCTCTCGCACCCAGACACGGTAACCAACGCCCGGCCTGCACGCCTCTCACACCCTGACACGGTAACCAACGTCCGGCCTGCACGCCTCTCACACCCTGACACGGTAACCAACGCCCGGCCTGCACACCTCTCACACCCTGACACGGTAACCAACACCCGGCCTGCACGCCTCTCACACCCTGACACGGTTACCAACGCCCGGCCTGCACGCCTCTCCCACCCTGACACGGTAATCAACACCCGGCCTGCACGCCTCTCACACCCTGACACGGTTACCAACGCCCGGCCTGCACGCCTCTCCCACCCTGACACGGTAACCAACGCCCAGCCTGCACACCTCTCACACCCTGACACGGTAACCAACACCCGGCCTGCACGCCTCTCCCACCCTGACACGGTAACCAACACCCAGCCTGCACGCCTCTCGCACCCAGACACGGTAACCAACGCCCGGCCTGCACGCCTCTCACACCCTGACACGGTAACCAACGCCCGGCCTGCACGCCTCTCACACCCTGACACGGTAACCAACGCCCGGCCTGCACGCCTCTCACACCCAGACACGGTAACCAACGCCCGGCCTACACACCTCTCGCACACTGACACGGTTACCAACGCCCGGCCTGCACGCCTCTCCCACCCTGACACGGTAACCAACGCCCGGCCTGCACACCTCTCACACCCTGACACGGTAAACAACGCCCGGCCTGCACACCTCTCACACCCTGACACCCTGACACGGTAACCAACGCCCGGCCTGCACGCCTCTCACACCCTGACATGGTAACCAACGCCCGGCCTGCACACCTCTCACACCCTGACACGGTAACCAACACCCTGTCTGCACGCCTCTCACACCCTGACACGGTTACCAACGCCCGGCCTGCACGCCTCTCCCACCCTGACACGGTAACAACACCCGGCCTGCACGCCTCTCACACCCTGACACGGTTACCAACGCCCGGCCTGCACGCCTCTCACACCCTGACACGGTAACCAACGCCCGGCCGGCACGCCTCTCACACCCTGACACGGTAACCAACGCCCGGCCTGCACGCCTCTCGCACCCTGACACGGTAACCAACGCCCGGCCTGCACACCTCTCACACCCTGACACGGTAACCAACGCCCGACCTGCACACCTCTCGCACCCAGACACGGTAACCAACGCCCGGCCTGCACGCCTCTCGCACCCAGACACGGTAACCAACACCCGGCCTGCACGCCTCTCGCACCCAGACACGGTAACCAACGCCCGGCCTGCACGCCTCTCACACCCTGACACGGTAACCATCGCCCGGCCTGCACGCCTCTCACACCCTGACACGGTAAACAACGCCCGGCCTGCACGCCTCTCACACCCTGACACCCTGACACGGTAACCAACGCCCGGCCTGCATGCCTGTCGCACCCAGACACGGTAACAGCGTGGCAAAGGGACGTGACGGAGCCTTGGATACTATTCTGCAAGACAAATATCGCTGCTCTTTAATAAGCTGACCACGTGTGGATACAGATCTGGCCACTGCACCGGTCCTGGAAAAGGTCTGCTTTCTTGTAAAAACTTTCAGAACTATCGTGTTAGCCCAGCGAAAGGTAACACAACCCGCAAGCAAGGGAATGCCTTAGCTGTTACTTCCCCTTTGTCATTTCTCATTGGTGTTGCATCTCATTGATCAGATTAATTATAATAATAATAATAGCATGTTCTTGTATAGCGCTGCTATTTTTACGCAGCGCTTTACAGAGACATTTTGCAGGCACAGGTCCCTGCCCCGTGGAGCTTACAATCTATGTGTTTGGTGCCTGAGGCACAGGGAGATAAAGTGACTTGCCCAAGGTCACAAGGAGCCGACACCGGGAATTGAACCAGGCTCCCCTGCTCCACACTCAGTGTCAGTCAGTGTCTTTACTCACTGAGTCGCTCCTTCTCCCAGGTCCCCCTACTTCACACTCAGTGCCAGTCAGTGTCTTTACTCACTGAGCCGCTGCTTCTCCCAGGCTCCCCTGCTTCACACTCAGTGCCAGTCAGTGTCTTTACTCACTGAGCCGCTCCTTCTCCCAGGTTCCCCTGCTTCACACTCCGTGCTAGTCAGTGTCTTTACTCACTGAGCCGCTCCTTCTCCCAGGTTCCCCTGCTTCACACTCAGTGCCAGTCAGTGTCTTTACTCACTGAGCCGCTCCTTCTCCCAGGTTCCCCTGCTTCACACTCAGTGCCAGTCAGTGTCTTTACTCACTGAGCCGCTCCTTCTCCCAGGTTCCCCTGCGTCACACTCAGTGCCAGTCAGTGTCTTTACTCACTGAGCCGCTCCTCCTCCCAGGTTCCCCTGCGTCACACTCAGTGCCAGTCAGTGACTTTCCTCACTGAGCCGCTCCTTCTCCCAGGTTCCCTGCTCCACACTCAGTGCCAGTCAGTGTCTGTACTCACTGAGCCGCTCCTTCTCCCAGGTTCCCCTGCTTCACACTCAGTGCCAGTCAGTGTCTCACTGAGCCGCTCCTTCTCCCAGGTTCCCCTGCCTCACACTCAGTGCCAGTCAGTGTCTTTACTCACTGAGCCGCTCCTTCTCCCAGGTTCCCCTGCTTCACACTCAGTGCCAGTCAGTGTCTTTACTCACTGAGCCGCTCCTTCTCCCAGGTTCCCCTGCTTCACACTCAGTGTCAGTCAGTGTCTTTACTCACTGAGTCGCTCCTTCTCCCAGGTTCCCCTGCTTCACACTCAGTGCCAGTCAGTGTCTGTACTCACTGAGCCGCTCCTTCTCCCAGGTTCCCCTGCTTCACACTCAGTGCCAGTCAGTGTCTGTACTCGCTGAGCCGCTCCTTCTCCCAGGTTCCCCTGCTTCACACTCAGTGCCAGTCAGTGTCTTTACTCACTGAGTCGCACCTTCTCCCAGGCTCCCCTGCTTCACACTCAGTGCCAGTCAGTGTCTGTACTCGCTGAGCCGCTCCTTCTCCCAGGTTCCCCTGCTTCACACTCAGTGCCAGTCAGTGTCTTTACTCACTGAGTCGCACCTTCTCCCAGGCTCCCCTGCTTCACACTCAGTGCCAGTCAGTGTCTGTACTCGCTGAGCTGCTCCCTCTCCCTTTTAATTGATTGATTGATTGCGGCCTCAAGTTTGTGGATGTTTAAGCAACAATATAAATCATACCCATAGGAGTGGGAAGGGAGAGAGAGGGGGGGAGTTATTGGAAATAAAAACTAAAGCATGCCCTGGAAATTGGTTAAGTGAGGGGTGTGCCCGCTTCCTGCACTTAGGATCTCCCCTGGGCGAGTATAGGGGACAGGGAATGGGGTATATACAAGTCCTGGCCTTTTTTAAATGGAGCCTCTAAATGTAAAGCTAATGGCCTATACCTCTGCAAACATCGATTGACTAAGGAAGAGCCAAATATATAATAGCCAACAGTCCATAACGGCGCAGTCCCGCGAGGTTATTTGCCGGGGAATTCCTGGGTACGAGCCCAAAACTCTGCACAGATTTTTTTTTTGCTGTCACTTTTTTTTTTGTAATATTAAGCTATAATTTGCAGTAAAGTAGCACTGAATTTAAAACAGCAAGCCGCCAAAACGGATATTTTTAGCAGTATTTAAATTGCAGGGATTCTGAGATATATCATTTTTGTACGCTCTGAAAGGGATTTTTTTTACGTCATTTTTTCCCCCACATGATATCCAAAAGAAAATATGCAACAGCAGCTCGCTTGTGGAAAGGCCCCCTGTGAGGACCGAAACGTTGGCATTTGTGCCACCTACTCTAATACAATCTTTTTGAAAATGACCTCTGAGTCCTGTCTCGTTCCAACTGCGTTGCTGCGGCTGCACCACTGCTGTGAGGAACACCCCTGCCTGTTACCTACTGCTAAGGGACATGCACCTACCTTTTACTGCATCATACACGTGAGTGCCAAGTACTCTCCATTCACTATATATATATATATATATATATATATATATATATATATAACAAGAAGTGAGAAATTATTCATTTTAACCTGGGACGAGTTCGGGCCCTGTCACCTCTTTTAGGGACAGGTAATTAATGCAACTACATGGGAGACTTGCTATATACCAATTAGATTGCAAGCTCTTCGGGGCAGGGACTCCTCACTCGCAATGTCCTACTTTATGCACTTCTCTGTATGTTGTACCATAGTACAGGGGAGATTGACTGACTAAAGCCCGTTGGTTGCGGGTTAACTCGCCCGATCTGGACCTTACTACAGTCTATAGTAGTTAACGCCAGATTGGGTACGTCAACCCATAACTGAATCTGTCGCCTATGTTTGATATATAGTACTTTGTAAACCTCTGTGTACATGGTTGATGTTATATATACCTGTGTATATATATAACAGAAATAGCCATGTTAGTCCAGTTGCGATAGCGCAGAATAAATGAGTTCTTCAGTATTAGGTACACCATGTATGTATGTATGTATGTATGTATGTATGTATGTATGTATATGTGCAACCCTCCCTGCCTGGCTGCTAGGGAGATTACATCGGCGTAGCGCGTGTGGCGTCTCCGCGCGGGATGCCGTGACTCGGGGGCGGGATTCAGGCGGCTGGGCGATGAGGTAGGAAGGTTGTAGAATAATGGGCGCCAGGAACGTTTGTCATACAGCTGTCATTAATTCAGATCGCCGGGCATGGGGACCGCTCACATTTCCAGACGTTGTACTATTTTATATCAAACATGCAGGATTGCGGTTTCTTCCGTCAGCGCCCTCTCCTAACGCTATAATGGCGGTATATTAACTTCATTTATTTCTTGTGTTGGCCCGCCCCCCCCTTGTTGCTTCGGGATACTCCTTCCTATACACGGGGCCCATTCGGGAATACTAGTGGGGCGTTTGTAAGGGACCACTAGACATTTGGCCTGTTTGGGAACTGCCACTTCCTTACAGACTGAGGGGAACGTTAATGCAGATCCGCGGTTAGACCTGATCCGCTGACACTCGGCAGCCATCTTGACTTGAGGCCCTCTGTGGCGTGCCGGTTTCCCATTTGTTAGCTATGTTGGTCTCCCTTAGCCTTTTGCTGGGATCCTAACTAACGGGCACTGTCCCTAACTACAACCCCATAACATAGGCTGGTCAGTAATATTACTTAAAGAACATACCTATCTACTCTCCCCGAGGATCCAGTCCTCTTGTCCTCCAGGAACCTAACCTTCCCCTTCTCTAAGTCCTCCATGATGTCATGATTCCATGGCAACACAGGAGGGGGCACTCAGACCTTCTAGTAACCCTTTAGGAGGGGATTTACATAAATAAAAACATACATACTGTATATTACAAAACTTTCTTTGCCACTGTGCCAACATTGACAGCGCTCATAGGTTTCCATCACGCCGGGGGGAGAGATTATCTAAATGTTCAATACAATTCAAACAGAAAATAGATTCTTGCTAGAACAATAACAGTAGGACGTGTCTAGATTAGGGGTGGCCAAGTCCAGTCGTCCACGGCCACCAACAGGTCAGGTTTTAAGGATATCCCTGTCTCAGCACAGGTGGCTCAGTCATAACTGAGTCACTGTTTGAACCCACCTGTGCTGAAGCAGGGATATCCTTAAAACCTGACCTGTTGGTGGCCCTTGAGGGCTGGAGTTGGCCACTCCTGGTCTAGATGTTCGTAATGTCTTCTGAGCTGTGATATTCGCCGTACTGCCCCGATCCTGCCCATACCAGCACTCACTTCTTTTATTTGTACAAAATAGGCTTTTTAAGAAAGTCCATTTGGAGATGCATGTCTCGGGGTACACGGGAGAGAGGAACAGGCCACATAACGGGGACAATCAAAAGGAAGACTACGGGCGCTCTGGAAGTTCTGGAAGATGCTGGGGTTGATGAGGGAATCAAATCAAATCAACCGGCCGGAGATGAGAATGTAGGAAGCAGGGCCTCTTTACCGGGTTCTGTGGTTTTGGAGGGTTTGCACCCCTGGGTTCGGGGACCGGTTTCTGAGGGGAGATGAGAATGTAGGAAGCAGGGCCTCTTTACCGGGTTCTGTGGTTTTGGAGGGTTTGCACCCCTGGGTTCGGGGACCAGTTTCTGAGGGGAGATGAGAATGTAGGAAGCAGGGCCTCTTTACCGGGTTCTGTGGTTTTGGAGGGTTTGCACCTCTCGTTTCGGGGACAGGTTTCTGAGGGGAGATGAGAATGTAGGAAGCAGGGCCTCTTTACCGGGTTCTGTGGTTTTGGGGGGTTTGCACCCCTGGGTTCGGGGACAGGTTTCTGAGGGGAGATGAGAATGTAGGAAGCAGGGCCTCTTTACCGGGTTCTGTGGTTTTGGAGGGTTTGCACCCCTGGGTTCGGGGACCAGTTTCTGAGGGGAGATGAGAATGTAGGAAGCAGGGCCTCTTTACCGGGTTCTGTGGTTTTGGAGGGTTTGCACCTCTCGTTTCGGGGACAGGTTTCTGAGGGGAGATGAGAATGTAGGAAGCAGGGCCTCTTTACCGGGTTCTGTGGTTTTGGGGGGTTTGCACCCCTGGGTTCGGGGACAGGTTTCTGAGGGGAGATGAGAATGTAGGAAGCAGGGCCTCTTTACCGGGTTCTGTGGTTTTGGAGGGTTTGCACCCCTGGGTTCGGGGACCGGTTTCTGAGGGGAGATGAGAATGTAGGAAGCAGGGCCTCTTTACCGGGTTCTGTGCTTTTGGGGGGGTTGCACCCCTGGGTACGGGGACAGGTTTCTGAGGGGAGATGAGAATGTAGGAAGCAGGGCCTCTTTACCGGGTTCTGCGGTTTTGGGGGGTTTGCACCCCTGGGTTCGGGGAAAGGTTTCTGAGGGGAGATGAGAATGTAGGGAGCAGGGCCTCTTTACCGGGTTCTGTGGTTTTGGGGGGTTTGCACCCCTGGGTTCGGGGACAGGTTTCTGAGGGGAGATGAGAATGTAGGAAGCAGGGCCTCTTTACCGAGTTCTGTGGTTTTGGGGGGTTTGCACCCCTGGGTTCGGGGACAGGTTTCTGAGGGGAGATGTTGAAGGAGAGTTTTCCTCTGAGTTTGTAAGTAGCTCAGACAATCTCCTTTTCTGTTCACTTGTGTGTTCTTTTAACCCCGCTCTCTATTCTCCGCTTTCCCCCCTTTGCCTCCAATGAAACTAGAAAGAGTGGGGGGGGGGGGGGGTTGGGGGGAGGGGTATAAAAAGAAACGTTGCTATATGTAAAACATATTTTTTTTTCTGCAAATGGAGTCGTAATAAAGAGTTGAGATGTGTTGTTATGGAAACTAAAGTTTCTGAACTGATAGGAAAAGGCGAGAAATACACTTTCATGTCATTTAGCCGGTAAGTAAGGGGGGGAACAGGTTCAGGGTGAGCAGAGGGTGTGAATTGGGGGGGAGGGGAAGACTTCTTACTGTAGGATATATTTTTAGCATGACGCTTATATCACTTTGTGTTACAGACGGGGGAACTAGTGAGTGAGGGAGCTCACAGGTAATACACAACGGTTACTGACTAGGACACATGGACAATATGAGGGCCATTTTACCCTTTAATTTCTGACCACTACAAAAGAGCGCAGCTTGACAAAGCTATCTACCTGTATGTTTTTATATATATGTACCTTTATTTATATAGCACCCACAATGTACTCAGCGCTTAACAGAAGAGACAATACAGGTAACATTATAATAAGTGCAGTAAACAAAATCAGATAATAGGAAAGGAAATCCCTGCCCTGGAGAGCTTACAATCTAAGATTTAGATCGTCCCGATCGCCCGCTTTGGCTGATATAGAATAAGCCCCTTCGTGGCTCACCATTCATTAAGGGCAGACAGTCTGTATTTATAGGAGCAATTCCCCTCCCTGAGACCGTCATCACATTTTAATTTCAAACAAGCAAGAAGGTTAGCGACACAATGAAAAAAATATATAATTTTTATAACATATCGTATGAATAAATGATATCCATGTTAAGCATTTGTATTTACATTTAGCCTAATCTTTTCTTTGCAGTTGGTTGTGTGTCCTTTCCGGGGATGTCACTGGGGCAACCCAACAGCTCTCACCTAACGTAGCCTCGTCACGCCTGCGATCGTCATACTTTCCGTTTTAGGGTCTCGGGTCACTGGCTGAAGCACTGGAAAGTGTTCTAGGCCATATATGTTGTGCGTCTGCGCGGCCTGAAATATTCACGGGGAAGGAGATGTGTTAAAGCTCCAGCAGTGAGTCTGACATCCTATATTTGTACAATCAGATGGTTCCGAGCAGGACGTCGTTTTGTCAAGCCACGTTCTATCCACGTTTTCAAACTTTGACATTATATGTTAATGACACGGACAATGCGTATTTAACATAAGCAACCCCATGACTTGGCTACACCGTATCCCGTTGTAGAAGTGCCATTATACACTTTACTAAATATTGGTGTCAAATAATATTCTTAAATTGTCCACCTTTGTGAATATTCTCCAATTTGCTGTATAATTCTACGCCGTTCGCTGCAGAATTGGGGTTTCTTGTCGCCCGTGCATCAACGTCTCATCCAGGCGTGACACACACTGCAGCATCGCTGAACAGAACCAACCTGGGCCTCCCCCATGCGAATGCAAGGTCAGGGGGAGAGGTCCCACCTGAGGAGGGGCAAAGAAGGAAGATAATGATATGACACCATGTGCCCGTTCCAACGCAATAACGCAGAAGGTACAATATCTGCTGCGTAGCATTGCATGGCGCTCACGCCCGCCACGGTGAGCTTATACCGTTCCCACTGTCACTTTGCAGAATGTCTCAGCATCCCTGGCAGGAGTTCTCCTCTGGTTTCCCGGGTTACATGAGCATCGCTGTATCACCATGGCAACGTGCGAGGCAGTAACCCTGACACTCACTCACTGCACACAGCTACGTGCCCCCCTCTCTCCCGCACCTCGCCATCGCTCTCATACCATTATTATGTCATCAGCCTGCCATTTGCTGTCAAGGAAACAGATAAACTGCAGCTCGCCTCGAGGGCGTCCAGAGAGGACCAAGTGTCCGGGGGCAGCGGGGTGGGAAGTCTGCGCCTGTCCAGTCATCTGACCTGTAGGCTTGGGGGCAGGGAAATTAATCCTTCAGTTGGGTGTTTAACGGTCCAGGGGCAGCCAACTCCAGTCCTCAAGGGCCACCAACAGGTCAGGTTTTTCAGGATATCCCTGCTTCAGCACAGGTGGCTCAGCGACTGCACCACCTGTGCTGAAGCAGGGATATCTTGAACACCTGACCCAGGGATGGCCAACTCCAGTCCTCAAGGGCCACCAACAGGTTTTCAGGATATCCCTGCTTCAGCACAGGGGGTGCAGTCATTCTCACCGAGCCACTGATTGAGCCACCTGTGCTGAAGCAGGAAATCCTTAAAACCTGACCTGTTGGTGGCCTTTGAGGACTGGAGTTGGGCTGCCTGTTTTTAGTCCTTCCGTGCCTCATTACTTTATATTGTTCTCAGAAGTTGTTCCGGAACATAGCAGGGCTGCCTTGGGCTGCCCCGTCCTGCAACGGTGACACAAGTAGGGTCTTCTTGTCCATGATCCCTGTTGTACACACGACCCGGGGGTCAGAAGAAGAGCGAGAGACGGACAGTTTATTCTCCCTCGTCACCACTCTGATGATGCACACCAGGGGTTATTCATTAAGCTGCAATAGTGCCACTAGTGCACGGAAACTCCTGGTGACTGCAGTGTGGGGGGGGGGGGGGTTCTGATAGTGTGCTGCTCGGCACTATCTCAGTTTTAATGGGTTACCCATATTCGGACGTTTCTAATGCCATGGATGCCGCCTGTTCCAAGAAGGTTTCACTCACCGGTGTTTCCGCTCCCTGGCATTTCCGGCTACATTATCCAATCTAATTCACCGGGTACCCCCGAATACAATCTAATTCACCGGGTACCCCTGAATCCAATCTAATTCACTGGGTACCCCTGAATCCAATCTAATTCACTGGGTACCCCTGAATCCAATCTAATTCACTGGGTACCCCTGAATCCAATCTAATTCACTGGGTACCCCTGAAGATGTCACTCCTTATTCCTCCAGTTTTGGCTCTTTACCTCACTCTCTTGTGTTAACACGGGTCTCACACTCAGTCCTCAAGGGCAACCAACCGGCCAGCTGTTATGAATAGCCCTGCTTCAGCTGTTATGAATAGCCCTGCTTCAGCTGTTATGAATAGCCCTGCTTCAGCTGTTATGGATAGCCCTGCTTCAGCTGTTATGAATAGCCCTGCTTCAGCTGTTATGGATAGCCCTGCTTCAGCTTTTATGGATAGCCCTGCTTCAGCTTTTATGGATAGCCCTGCTTCAGCTTTTTAGCAGGGATATCCCTAACATACCTCCTTTATATCTTAGTAACAAAAACTTTGACCGTCGTTCCCCCGCTTCTGCGCCCCCCTGTTTCTAGGTCTGTGAAAGTCTATTGAAGTTAAATGATGGCCAGTCCCACAAAGGTGTTTTCCTCAAGACCACTCTAACCCCCCCCCCCCCCAAACAGGACATGTTTTAAGGATATCCCTGCTTCAGCACAGGTCACTCAATCGAAGACAAAGTCACTGGTTGAGTCACCGGTGCTGAAGCAGGGAGCCACTGATTGAAGCCCCTGTGCTGAAGCTGGGATATCTTGAAAACCTGTTCGGGGGTCTTTTAAGTAGCTTGAAGAACATTGCACAAGGTTGATAACGCCCAGTCCACAGGGTGATAACAAAAAGGTAGACATTGATAGTTTAAAGGGGCAGGGCCACCGTTTCTCCGTGTGTACAGTATGAAGCAGGAGCTGAAATGAATGTGGTTCATTCACGTATGTATGTATGTATGTATGTATGTATGTATGTATGTATGTATGTATGTAAGTATGTATGTATGTATGTAAGTATGTATGTATGTATGTATGTATGTATGTATGTATTCCTATACATGGCAGGTGGGGATCAAATATAAACAGGCAGGAGGAACTGCTTCTGTACCCAAGTGCGCGCTGGTTTCAGTGCCATGTTAAAGAGGCAAGATAGATATATATATATTGAAGCAGGGGGTCTCCTGAACTGAGCCCCATTCATTTGAGCACCGGTAGCCGTTCTTGGTTCACAATATGTTCGCTCTTCAGATACTTCCCGGCCTGCGAGCCAATGGGAAGCCGTGACGTCATTGGGGTGGTTTCCTATTGGCTCATGTGACGCGAGAGCTTCTAGCTTGAAAGCCTCTGCTTGCTGAGGCAGATCAGCTACCGGCACCTCCTTCGCCGGTATTTCCAGAAGCGGGGTGTCCCGGAAGCAGAAGTTAACGGGGTTCAGCTCCAGAGACCCCCTGCTTCAAATTCTATATTAAAAAAAAACTTGAGAAAAAAAATCACTGTCTTGGATTGCGCCTTTAAAGCAGAACATGGCGAGACGCGGGCCAGGTTCTCGCTATAAAGGGGCGCAATTATATCCCAGTTCCATTTTCAAATAAATACAAATAAAAAGGCAGTTTTAACAGTGCAAACAGAAAGAGTAATGGAGAGGTGGGAGTGCGGCTTCTCTCTCCCTGATCCCGGGATTTAAAGCGGTTTCTCCGGCTTCCTTCCATGACACTTTGAGACAAATGTTACCTGCAATTTTGTAGAAGTAGGAGGTAATTACAATGCATTTTCCCCAACCAGCGCAGGACACTATATACTTCCTGGGATCAGTCACAGAGTTTGGGGGATTATTATGCGTGTGTTCCCCCCACGTGCTCAGGACACTATATACTGCCTGGGATCGGTCACACAGTTTGGGGGATTATTAAGCGTGTTCCCCCCACGTGCTCAGGACACTATATACTGCCTGGGATCGGTCACACAGTTTGGGGGATTATTAAGCGTGTTCCCCCCACGTGCTCAGGACACTATATACTGCCTGGGATCGGTCACACAGTTTGGGGAATTATTATGCGTGTGTTCCCCCCACGCGCTCAGGACACTATATACTGCCTGGGATCGGTCACACAGTTTGGGGAATTATTATGCGTGTGTTCCCCCCACGCGCTCAGGACACTATATACTCCCTGGGATCGGTCACACAGTTTGGGGGATTATTAAGCGTGTGTTCCCCCCACGTGCTCAGGACACTATATACTGCCTGGGATCGGTCACACAGTTTGGGGGATTATTAAGCGTGTTCCCCCCACGTGCTCAGGACACTATATACTGCCTGGGATCGGTCACACAGTTTGGGGAATTATTATGCGTGTGTTCCCCCCACATGCTCAGGACACTATATACTGCCTGGGATCGGTCACACAGTTTGGGGAATTATTATGCGTGTGTTCCCCCCACGCGCTCAGGACACTATATACTCCCTGGGATCGGTCACACAGTTTGGGGGATTATTAAGCGTGTGTTCCCCCCACGTGCTCAGGACACTATATACTGCCTGGGATCGGTCACACAGTTTGGGGGATTATTAAGCATGTTCCCCCCATGTGCTCAGTACACTACAGTATATACTGCCTGCGATCGGTCGCACAGTTCTGTGAGTGAACATCGGACGAGTCGGCGATAACATTTATTCATTGGGGGTTTGCTGGGCAAACGTTTTCTCTCAGGGGCCGCCCCGTGTAACAGATTGTGACCCGCGGCAGTAAGACATCCAAGCCTCATCATTGTCACAGTTTCTGGCAATGAAACACCATCCTTTTTTATTTATTTATTGAACTCTATATATTAGGGTCTTATTGCACACGTCGTACATGGGAGAAAGGGCACCCTACGGGATTTATACGGCACAAACACAAGGTTAAAAGAAGGGATCACAAAAAGACACTTCAATATTTGATGCTGAAAAATGTTCAGCTCAGGGTTTGAAAAGCGTTCTCCCCACACACCGCACAGCCCATCTCCCGCCGAGGCCGCGAGCATACTCCCTATCAGCACCCATTTATACTGCCGGTGCTACATATTCTCTATCAGCACCCATTTATACTGCCGGTGCTACATATTCTCTATCAGCACCCATTTATACTGCCGGTCCTACATATTCTCTATCAGCACCCATTTATACTACCGGTGCTACATATTCTCTATCAGCACCCATTTATACTGCCGGTGCTACATATTCCCTATCAGCACCCATTTATACTGCCGGTGCTACATATTCTCTATCAGCACCTATTTATACTGCCGGTCCTACATATTCTCTATCAGCACCCATTTATACTGCCGGTGCTACATATTCCCTATCAGCACCCATTTATACTGCCGGTGCTACATATTCTCTATCAGCACCCATTTATACTGCCGGTGCTACATATTCCCTATCAGCACCCATTTATACTGCCGGTGCTACATATTCCCTATCAGCACCCATTTATACTGCCGGTGCTACATATTCTCTATCAGCACCCATTTATACTGCCGGTGCTACATATTCCCTATCAGCACCCATTTATACTGCCGGTGCTACATATTCTCTATCAGCACCCATTTATACTGCCGGTGCTACATATTCCCTATCAGCACCCATTTATACTGCCGGTGCTACATATTCCCTATCAGCACCCATTTATACTGCCGGTGCTACATATTCCCTATCAGCACCCATTTATACTGCCGGTGCTACATATTCTCTATCAGCACCCATTTATACTGCCGGTGCTACATATTCCCTATCAGCACCCATTTATACTGCCGGTGCTACATATTCCCTATCAGCACCCATTTATACTGCCGGTGCTACATATTCTCTATCAGCACCCATTTATACTGCCGGTCCTACATATTCTCTATCAGCACCCATTTATACTGCCGGTGCTACATATTCCCTATCAGCACCCATTTATACTGCCGGTGCTACATTTCCCTATCAGCACCCATTTATACTGCCGGTGCTACATATTCCCTATCAGCACCCATTTATACTGCCGGTGCTACATATTCCCTATCAGCACCCATTTATACTGCCGGTGCTACATATTCCCTATCAGCACCCATTTATACTGCCGGTGCTACATATTCCCCATCAGCACCCATTTATACTGCCGGTGCTACATATTCCCTATCAGCACCCATTTATACTGCCGGTGCTACATATTCCCCATCAGCACCCATTTATACTGCCGGTGCTACATATTCCCCATCAGCACCCATTTATACTGCCGTGCTACATATTCCCTATCAGCACCCATTTATACTACCGGTGCTACATATTCCCTATCAGCACCCATTTATACTGCCGGTGCTACATATTCCCTATCAGCACCCATTTATACTGCCGGTGCTACATTTCCCTATCAGCACCCATTTATACTGCCGGTGCTACATATTCCCTATCAGCACCTATTTATACTGCCGGTGCTACATATTCCCTATCAGCACCCATTTATACTACCGGTGCTACATATTCCCTATCAGCACCCATTTATACTACCGGTGCTACATATTCCCTATCAGCACCCATTTATACTACCGGTGCTACATATTCCCTATCAGCACCCATTTATACTGCCGGTGCTACATATTCCCTATCGGCACCCATTTATACTGCCGGTGCTACATATTCCCTTTCGGCACCCATTTATACTGCCGGTGCTACATATTCCCTATCAGCACCCATTTATACTGCCGGTGCTACATATTCCCTATCAGCACCCATTTATACTGCCGGTGCTACATATTCCCTATCAGCACCCATTTATACTGCCGGTGCTACATATTCCCTATCAGCACCCATTTATACTGCCGGTGCTACATATTCCCTATCAGCACCCATTTATACTGCCGGTGCTACATATTCCCTATCAGCGCCCATTTATACTGCCGGTGCTACATATTCTCTATCAGCACCCATTTATACTGCCGGTGCAGATATGAGGTGCTGATGGGGGTGTCTTCTTTGCTCCTTTTAATATACTCCCTGATAAATTCCGCGGACCGATCAGAATTCCTGACACTTATCTATCACGAGTAACAATATTTATCTTCCGCAGATCTTTCTCTAACATTTCTCTCCTCCTGTTTCGCTTGTCTGCAAGGATTGCACCAGTGCTTCAGCATTGTGTTTTATTGTATACAAAACAACATCTTTGTCTCCATGTCAAATGGACTAGAAAAAAACACATTTATTATTTCCAGCTTCATGGTTTCGGATATTTGACGTATGTTTTATCCCGGCTCCTTTATCTAAAGCAAGAACTCTTGAAACGGCTTCCCTTTTCCCAATTCTTCCGATTGATGCCCTCTCCGTCCACTGGGTGGCAATGTTACCCCACAAATGAAACATGGGGTGATTAATCGGGGCAGGCAATGCAGGGATGCAGAGTAACTGGGCATGCAGTTTATGAAATGTGTGTGCATGAGACCTCTGATAATAAAGTGCTGTGCCATTACCATGGGCCCTCCTAACCCCTTCACTGCCAGGGTTATAAACCCCCACGGGCATTGAAAGGGTTAAATGTGATGCCCTCATGCTTGGTGGACACTAGGAGTATTTAGAATTGGAGTTGCTGACTAATAACTTGCCACGGCCCTTACAATCTCTTATAAAGAGCTGCGGGGAGTGTCGGGACAGTGACTGGGGCGTGATAATGTGGGCAAAGCACATGCACGGATAATTCCGCACACAGCGCGTGCAGTGACGGCAAAAGCACGTGCACGGATAATTCCGCACACACAGCGCGTGCAGTGACGGCAAAAGCACGTGCACGGATAATTCCGCACACAGCGCGTGCAGTGACAGCAAAAGCACGTGCACGGATAATTCCGCACACACAGCGCGTGCAGTGACAGCAAAAGCACATGCACGGATAATTCCGCACACAGCGCGTGCAGTGACAGCAAAAGCACGTGCACGGATAATTCCGCACACACAGCGCGTGCAGTGACAGCAAAAGCACATGCACGGATAATTCCGCACACAGCGCGTGCAGTGACAGCAAAAGCACGTGCACGGATAATTCCGCACACACAGCGCGTGCAGTGACAGCAAAAGCACGTGCACAGATAATTCCGCACACACAGCGCGTGCAGTGACAGCAAAAGAACGTGCACAGATAATTCCGCACACACACAGCGCGTGCAGTGACTGCAAAAGAACGTGCACAGATAATTCCGCACACACAGCGCGTGCAGTGACAGCAAAAGCACGTGCACAGATAATTCCGCACACACACAGCGCGTGCAGTGACGGCAAAAGCACGTGCACAGATAATTCCGCACACACACAGCGCGTGCAGTGACGGCAAAAGCACGTGCGCAGATAATTCCGCACACACAGCGCGTGCAGTGACTGCAAAAGAACGTGCACGGATAATTCCACACACAGCGTGTGCAGACGGCAAAAGCACGTGCACGGATAATTCCGCACACAGCGCGTACAGTGACAGCAAAAGCACGTGCACAGATAATTCCGCACACACACAGCGCGTGCAGTGACAGCAAAAGCACGTGCACAGATAATTCCGCACACACACAGCGCGTGCAGTGACGGCAAAAGCACGTGCACGGATAATTCCGCACACACACAGCGCGTGCAGTGACGGCAAAAGCACGTGCATGGATAATTCCACACACACAGCGCGTGCAGTGACTGCAAAAGCACGTGCACAGATAATTCCGCACACACAGCGCGTGCAGTGACGGCAAAAGCACGTGCACAGATAATTCCGTACACACACAGCGCGTGCAGTGACAGCAAAAGCACGTGCACAGATAATTCCGCACACACACAGCGCGTGCAGTGACGGCAAAAGCACGTGCACGGATAATTCCGCACACACACAGCGCGTGCAGTGACGGCAAAAGCACGTGCATGGATAATTCCACACACACAGCGCGTGCAGTGACTGCAAAAGCACGTGCACAGATAATTCCGCACACACACAGCGCGTGCAGTGACGGCAAAAGCACGTGCACAGATAATTCCGCACACACAGCGCGTGCAGTGATTATGATAAGAGTAGAAGAGGACCGTCTCGGACACGATGTATACAGGAGGCCTCAGCGTGACCTAATTCACTGTACGCTTATCATGTATTTACAACAAAAATACAAGCCACTGCTTCAGTGCCGGAGGCGCCAGTGCCGTGCTGGCCGGCGGGATGTAGCGGTTATGAATTCGGCTTTGCCACGCTCGCTGGGCCTTTAAGCACTGCCGGGATTTAGGGAGCTGGGATACTTGCACTTGGGGTGAACGGCACTTTTAATACAATAAGCTTATCAATAAGGAGGCTAGAGAATGGTGGCTATACAACGTTAGTGCAGCTAAACCCTTCCTTGTTATATACACCGCAGTGCCAGGGGAGAGGCAGGACAGGAAAGATGCCTAAAGCTTGGGGATTTATTTATTGTTTTGAAGTCTTACACACACTCCCTCTAATGATTGAACATAATTTGGGCGCTCAGTCTTCTGCTCTCTTCCCCCCTCCTCCATCGGTTGCTTTCTTTGGTCCCAGGGATAATACCCCGCTTTGTTTTACTTCTTGTAGTTTCCAAACTGGATGGCCAAGCGGTCAGAAACGCAGCGGAAAGTGGCCGGCTGCACCTCCCAGTACGGCACGGGGTTATTAAAGAGGCTGATCCCGTTGTAATAAGCGCGTTTCACCCCGAAGCCGATTGGGCAGAAATCGTTGACTCCTATTTGGGTGATGTTGTTGGAGTGTAAGTACACAACCTGAAAGAGATGGGGGAAGACAGGAAGAGTAGACATGTGTTATTAAAGGTTCAGCGCCCTCCTGCAGTGCATCTTTCACATTGTTTTTGTAATGTAGAGTTCTGCAGAAATCTGTCGTAATATGTTACGTTTCCTGAGGACTTTACACGTGGCCACTAGCCTTTCTCTGGTTCACTTTAGGATACTAAGCAGGGACGGGTGGGAGACGGGCTGGTCCCCTCTTCCATGTAGTAACAGAGGAGGGAGTAGTAACAGAGGAGAGACAGGGAGGAGCGGGTATGATGCCTTTTATTGGACCAACAAGTAGTTGATCTGTTACAGGCTTTCCCACCTCTCAGGATCCTTCATCGGGTGCGGCAGAAATACAGAAACACAATGATATATACAATGATTGGAAGAGGGTATCTGGTTACTAGTGAATGTCATAGGAGATGCCGGTGTCCGGAATATCTCCCCCCCCCCATCCCGGAGAAGCACCCCCATTCTGCCAAGAGCTGTCCCTGTGAAACCCTGGCGTGGAGACCCGCTACTCCCAGCGCCAGCACATGGCGGACATTTCTGCGTGTTCCTGACCCGCAATCTGCTCTTGTATAGATGTATGCAAGTGGCACTCAAGTGTGCGGGTTTCTTGCAGAGAGTGAGAAGCAGCCATCTTTAACATGGCCAACGGGGGAAATGTGACCTGTTGGTCAGTTTAACATAGCCGTGTCTGGGGTCTGGTCTCACCTGCAGGAATTTCAGGTCTGGCAGACCCCCGGGTACCTTGGCGAGCTTGTTGTTGTCCAGGTGCAGCTCCCGCAGCGCGGGCATGGAGGCGAGACTCCCGTTTTCTATCACGCGGATATTGTTGTAGCCTAATCCCAGCCTGGAGCACAGAGGAGCGCCGTCTTAGTATCGTTTAAACATAGCGGTGTCTATTTACCCGGCAGCCGGCTCTATAACCTCCTCCCTGTCCCTGATGTACCCAGCAGCCGGCTCTATAACCTCCTCCCTGTCCCTGATGTACCCAGCAGCCGGCTCTATAATCTCCTCCCTGTCCCTGATTTACCCGGCAGCCGGCTCTATAACCTCCTCCCTGTCCCTGATGTACCCAGCAGCCGGCTCTATAACCTCCTCCCTGTCCCTGATTTACCCGGCAGCCGGCTCTATAACCTCCTCCCTGTCCCTGATTTAGCCGGCAGCCGGCTCTATAATCTCCTCCCTGTCCCTGATTTAGCCGGCAGCCGGCTCTATAACCTCCCTGTCCCTGATTCACCCGGCAGCCGGCTCTATAACCTCCTCCCTGTCCCTGATTTACCCGGCAGCCGGCTCTATAACCTCCTCCCTGTCCCTGATTTAGCCGGCAATGATTTTCTACCAGAATACAGCTCAGCCCCCTTATAACAGCCTTTCACTGAGCCACCTGTGCTGAAGCAGCGATTTCCTTAAAACCTGACCTGTTGGTGGCCCTTGAGGACTGGAGTTTGCCACCGCTGCACTAGACGTTCTTTCCCTTATTAACCCACCATTACCTCGTGTCCCGTTCCTGCTTTGTTAGTTGTGAACGTGCGCTCAGGTTTTGCACATCCCAGTGTGACCGCTCCGGTTTCTCTGCTCCGTGTCTTGCACTATATACACTATATACACTATATTATATGCACTATATGCACTATATTATATGCACTATATGCACTATATTATATGCACTATATGCACTTGTCCTGGAACAGGACTGTTATTTTTCTGTTTCCATTTGCAGCTCTGACTGCCAGCCTCATCTATTGTGGTTGTTAGCTTTCCCTGTATCTGTAACTCCCGGTGCATGTGGAAACTGTTACATTTTGATACATTCCCCCCCCCCAGACTGCCTATAGCTGGTTGCCCTGACAACCTCTTTAGTACTCCTAGCTGAGATGGTTTGTCTCAACTCCCCTGTCTGTGTTCACAGTTGGCACAGTCCAGTCACGTTTCCTGTGTGACAGGAATCTCATACTTCCTTTCCATCCATGCAGGCTGAGTGAGTACACCTATCTTACCTACTCCCTTTGCAAGCCATCCCTTTTTGACCTTCCCTTAATACAAAAGCACCTTCACAGAGAAGCACTCTCTCACCCCTCATAACACCTACAAGCAGCCTGTATTTTGCTGTGACGTTCTCAATAAAGTTAAGAATATACTAAAGGACTTGGTGTGCTTTCAAGAGGGATGAGTTCAGCTATCTGCCATACTTATATCCTGCATATAACCCTGTGGCTCCAGAATAGCACTATATGCACTATATGCATTATATATTGTTTGCTAGGCTTCTCCCATCTGATAAAGATTGTTGTGCAAAAAGGTTGAGGTCCCCTCAGAGCCAGCTGCTGTGCCCCATCTTATTGGAATATGTGCTGCAGGAAACCCCTCTACAGACACTGCCAGAAACGCACTTTTTTTCTCCATAATTGCCTCAGTATTTTAACCCCCCCCCCCCCACAGTATATACAAACAGTACAGTGTGTTCCCAATGCAGCGTCCTTCCCAAATATCACCTGGATACATAGATCCTCCTTCTGCCGGGGCCTTACCTGTATATTTTGGAGTACTGGATAAGATCTTCTGTTTCGATCGCCTGAATCTTGTTGTGGTCCAGGTGAAGCTCATTTAGTGTATTTGGAAGATCTGGACATGGAAATAAGATACAAACCCCATTTATTTATTGGGTAGAGCAGGGGCGCTCAACCCCACTGCCCACCCCCCCTCCCCTTCCAAACAGGTCAGGTTTCCAGGCCATCCCAGCATCAGCACAAGTGGTGATTGAGCCACCTGTGCTGAAGCAAGAACTGATTGAGCCACCTGTGCTGAAGCTGGGAAATCCTGAAAACCGGACCTGTTGGGGAGGGGCTTGAGGACTGGAGTTGAAAACCCCAGGGGCCCAGAATTAACTCGAGAAACCTGAAACCCACTTCTCTATGACAAAACAGAACGGGTGAACCATGGCACAGTACAGACTGCTACACAATGTAACACAAGGATAAGGCCCAGTATTTTATTGCATAGTATTCTCCGCTTCCCAATCTCACATTGTGTTTCACTGAAATTGACAATAAACAGGACAGGCAAAAATGTGACTGTTCTCGACTTGCTATGCAAACACAGAGGAGGAAACCAACGTACATCTCCCAAATTGGAGCTAGCAGGAGAGCGCTCCCCACTTACCTTTAGGGACTCCCGTCAGCTTCGCCTCGGAGATACGCAGGTAGTTCAGTTTCAAACCATCAAAAGCTCCGGGCTCAATGCCCCCGTTCTCCAGGGGGTTCCCCCCCATCTCTAAAGAGAGGGAAAAAAAAAAAGGAAGTTCATTTGCAACAGGTCAGGTTTTCGGAATATCCCTGCTTCAGCATAGGTGGCTCAATCAGTCCTTGCCTGAAGCATAGGTGACTCAATCTTCGACTGAGCCACCTGTGTCGAAGCTGGGATATCCTGAAAACCTGACCTGTTTGTGGCCCTTGAGGACTGGAGTTGGCCGCCCCTGATCTAGAACCCATATAGATTTGGGCCAGTTATACTGATTGTGGAAGTCGTTCTTCTTTGTCGTTTCTTATTTCCTTCCTATGCCAACACGAGAGCTCAATAATAACAAGAGTTACAGTACAAACAGCCGCCCGCCGGCCCGCTAATGTGCGGCTATTCCCAATCTCTCAGCTTGAAGAAGTTTAGATATTCTGCTTAATTATTAGAACATTGGGGCGCTCACTGGGGGTCTCGGGGCGCTCACTGGGGGTCTCGGGGCGCTCACTGGGGGTCTCGGGGCGCTCACTGGGGGTCTCTGGGCACTCACTGGGGGTCTCGGGGCACTCACTGGGGGTCTCGGGGCGCTCACTGGGGGTCTCGGGGCGCTCACTGGGGGTCTCGGGGCGCTCACTGGGGGTCTCGGGGCACTCACTGGGGGTCTCGGGGCACTCACTGGGGGTCTCGGGGCACTCACTGGGGGTCTTGGGGCGCTGTACAGTCCTACAACAAGATGCAATCCCATTCCATAGCAATATCTTGTTCCGTGTGGAATGTTTCCACGGCTTCTAAACACGTAGCGCCAGAACCTCACAGCTACTGTACGTTCAATCAGGACCCCTATGGGGGACGTCACCTAAAGCGAGAACGGACATTATGTCCCCTGGGGTGCTTCCTCAAAGCTAATTGTATGAAAAAGCAATGGGCGTTCCACGTCTCTTTAATAATAATAATTATAACTATTTCATGTAGCACTTTCCTCCCAATGGGACTCGGCGCGTCACAATTACGGTATAGCGCGCGGGACGCAGCGCATAGGAATGTTAGAGAAGCTTACTGCCGTGTTGTTGTAGCATTATATATATATATATTTATTATTATACTGTGTTATCTTCCAATAACATGATGTGCAGTACAGTATGTGTCTGCGTTACTCCCATCCAGGCCAGGAAAAAGGGAAAGAGCACTATGTTAGTTACGTTATGCTGCCCCATCCAGACCTTGCAAGAGCTCTATATCATGGTCTGGATGTGACTAACGGCAGATTTATGTCTGACCTCACTAACGTAATCAAAGTTCCCATGTTAACCTTATTGCAATTTTGCTAATATGCAATGTTGGGGTAACGCCTAATTTGCATGTGATTTGCATGGAACCCCGACCCTCTAATAGCGCGTCTGAGATCAGATGCATTGTAACGAACCCCAACCCTCTCTAAAAGCGCGTCTGAGATCAGATGCATTGTAAAGAACCCCAACCCTCTCTAATAGCGCGTCTGAGATCAGATGCATTGTAAAGAACCCCAACCCTCTCTAATAGCGCGTCTGAGATCAGATGCATTGTAAGGAACCCCAACCCTCTCTAATAGCGCGTCTGAGATCAGATGCATTGTAAGGAACCCCAACCCACTCTAATAGCGTGTCTGAGATCAGATGCATTGTAAGGAACCCCAAACCTCTCTAATAGCGCGTCTGTGATCAGATGCATTGTAAGGAACCCCGAAGCTCTCTAATAGCGCGTCTGAGATCAGATGCATTGTAAGGAACCCCAACCCTCTCTAATAGCGCGTCTGAGATCAGATGCATTGTAAGGAACCCCAACCCTCTCTAATAGCGCGCCTGTGATCAGATGCATTGTAAGGAACCCCAACCCTCTCTAATAGCGCGCCTGAGATCAGATGCATTGTAAAGAACCCCAACCCTCTCTAATAGCGCGCATGTGATCAGATGCATTGTAAGGAACCCCAACCCTCTCTAATAGCGTGTCTGAGATCAGATGCATTGTAAGGAACCCCAAACCTCTCTAATAGCGCGTCTGAGATCAGATGCATTGTAAGGAACCCCAACCCACTCTAATAGCGTGTCTGAGATCAGATGCATTGTAAGGAACCCCAAACCTCTCTAATAGCGTGTCTGAGATCAGATGCATTGTAAGGAACCCCGACCCTCTCTAATAGCGCGTCTGAGATCAGATGCATTGTAAGGAACCCCAAACCTCTCTAATAGCGTGTCTGAGATCAGATGCATTGTAAGGAACCCCAAACCTCTCTAATAGCGCGTCTGTGATCATATGCATTGTAAGGAACCCCAACCCTCTCTAATAGCATGTCTGACATCAGATGCATTGTAAAGAACCCCAACCCTCTCTAATAGCGCGTCTCAGATCAGATACATTGTAAATTCTTCTGTATTTGATGCAATTTTCAAATGACCAGAAAATTGCAGGGAACCCTTTAGGGGCTTCCGGGGAACCCAATGGTTCCTAGGAACCCTCGTGGGAAAACACTGGACTTAACATGACTTTAAGTCACTTACCAGGGCTTCATCGACCTTGGCCATAATGGGGTGTAGCTTCACACCCCTCCTCCATGTTTTAACACAGCTACATTGACACGGTGCCCCCTCAGGTGGAGAAAGTCTGAAGCAGACATGTGGTGGGCGCTGTTACCACTGCCGAACCCGTTCCCCACTGCTTACCGATGCAGTTCATGTTCTTGAGCCCGTTGAAGACCTCCTTGGGGATCTTCTTGATGTTGTTATCATGGATGCGCAGTTCCACCAGGGACTTGGGCAGGTTCCTGGGTATCTGCTCCAGGTTGTTCTTGGAGATGTAGAGTTTCTGGAGCTTGTGCAGAACGTCGAAAGCCTTCTCATTAACCTTGGAGATCTTGTTATTTACTATGACCAAGGCCTGATTCGGTGTAAAAAGAGGAGAAAACAAACTGAGTTATTTATGAGTTAATAATAAGGGGGAAATCCTGTTGTATTTTTTGATCATTCTTAGCAAGGTCCCCGTGGCCTTATCAAAAAACCCTGCAGACATGTTTCTATTTTAGCCCCTTTTAGCGTGACTTCTGCTTCTGAAACATGTGTACGCCGGGTTTCGTCCCACACAGTTACAGTCCGGCTGTTTGACCTCCGTGTAGATAACGAGGTTATTTGGCCGTTTCTCAGACACACACACTGCTCACAGCCTGTAAAATGTGCCTCACGTACACAGCATTTCTATGGAGAATGTTGGTTCATTAAAACTAAAGGAAAGCATTGTCACCGTTGCCTGTGGTTGGTGCTTTGGGGTTTCAAAGGATATAGATACAGGTGAAAAATATCTGAGATTCTAATAGTGTGTACCTGTGTGATTTACATGTTACAACTACACTTCTTGAAGGTAAGCTGTGTGTGTGTAATATATGCTGGGTCTAGTTTAAGGCACGTTAAGGCATTTCTGCATTGATTTATGGCCCATCAGATTAACAGCGGGGGTCCCTGGCAGTTCCATTCAAACAGAATGGGACTGCCAGGGACCCCCGCTGTTAATCTGATGGGCCATTAGTCAATGCAGAAATGCCTTAAACTTGCCTTAAACTACACCCAGCATGTAACCGGGCCAGTTTAAGGCAAGCCTTAGAATACTCGTTGTCTCGTGTGTGTGTGTGTGTGTGTGTGTGTGTGTGTGTGTGTGTGTGTGTCAATGCTTACATAAAGACTGCTGAGTCCCTTGAAATCATCTTTTTTTATTTCTGTGATTTTGTTGTTCTGTAGATCCAGGAGGGTAGTGTCTTTCGGGATGTTCTTGGGCACGCTGGTGAGACCTGGAACAAAAAAACACAGCTTCGCTGTAGCATTGTGGCCCCTGATATTTGTAACTCCCTGCTCACGCCGTGCACGCACGCTCACCCACGCTTGGCGCTTAAGTAAAAAAAAAAAAAAAGAGAGAGACTTTGAAGCGCGCTCAACTTGCCCGCAACGCCCCCCGTGCGCGCTTGCGAAATAGCCAGGACACCCGGCGCTCGTGCTTGGAGAGCTGGTGACGTAACCGCTCTCGAGCATGAGCGCGGTCAGCGCCAGCGGGGCCGCAGCCTAAGAGAGTATATGAGGAATGGAAACCCCCATCTGCTGATGTTACAGGGCCACATACGGACATTTTATAAACGGTTCTTACATCATCAAACTACTTTTGTCACCTTTATACTTACCTTGGTTGAGCGCAGAGTATATTTGATAAATATATTTGCGTTTGATTCTTATTGCATTCCCGCTGGTTTGCCTTCCTGCCCAAGTTAAGCAGGCCCCAAAATGTAACCCTTTCAGGCGATATGTTCTAGCACGTTCCGGTATAGAATGTCTGCAGCAAGAGGGGGCCCTAAGTCTACCACCGACATATTGACGTCGTCTCCACTGGGGCCTTCATTCCTAGAACTGTAATTCTAACAACGCGAGTCGCCAGTCAGAGTTTCAGGAATGTGCCACCCAGTACCAGGCTATCAGGAACTCATTGGAAACATCTGTCCCGGGCCGAAGCCTTCCTGTTACAGCGCGAGAAACATGATCCGTCCTAGCGCCAAGGCTTACAGTGGGGAGCGTCGGTTAACTCATGCAGTACTGGAGGAACGAGCAATGAATTAAAGGGCAGCGGCGGATTTCAAAATGCGCCGCCCTTCGGCACTTGCCGGCGCCGGCCGCCTCCTTGCTGCTGCCCTCCTGCTCCTTTTGGAATCCCAGCGTCCGATGACGCTGCGGCCGTCACCAACTTGACGTCGCACAGAGGCGCGTTGCGTTGGAAACACGACGTCATTACGTAATTTGACGTCGCGACAACGCGTTGCCGTGGCAACGAGACGCTGTGTGACGTCACGTTGGGGACGTCCGCAGCGTCATTTGAAGCTGAGATTCCAAAGGACCAGGAGGGCGGCAGCAAGGAGGCGGCCGGCGCTGGCATGAGCCTTCCCATTAAGTCCGATAGGCCCGAGTGCGCGGGGCGGGGGCGTGGCCGTGAGTGGTTCACCCTCATTGGCTGAGCCGCTCACGTGCCGCTGACGTCACACGGCGCCCGCTGAAGAAGTCAAAATCCTTTGACTGCCAGCGACCGCGTGGCGCCAGCCGTCGTGCCCACTATGGGCACCCGCGATGGACTGCATGTACTTGCTACAGCGCTGCGCAACGTCGCAGTCACTAGCCAATACTATAAACGCAGCCCGCATATGGCGACGGCTGCAGTGCATTTGTTTTGACGCGACGTTGCATCGCCGTCGCCGGCACTGTAAGCGCAGCCTTAGAAAGAGCCGTATAATTACCTAAAGCGGCAATCCTACTAAAAATAGATTTTTTTTTTTTAAAGGTTGAAACTGGGGGTCCTTTGGAGCGGAACTTCTGTATTTCCAGCTCCGGGTACCCCCAGTTACTTACAGTTTAATCTGCGCTGCACTTCCTGTCGGTCTGGTTTTTGAAGATGGCGCCAGCGGTCACCCAACAGGAAGCCATAACTTCAGGTGCTGCGGCTTCCTGTCGCTGTGCTTCCATTTTCTTTCCCAATGAAGGGGGCAGAAGACCGACAGCTAGAACTGTGAGTATCTAGGTAGCCAGGGGGGGCTCAGAGCTGAAAATAGAGACGTTAAGCTCCAGGCGCCCCACCACTATAAATAAAGAAAAGATGGCTGCAAAAGGGCCGGGGGGCGGCCAACTCCAGTCCTCAAGGGCCACCAACAGGTCAGGTTTTTGGGATATCCCTGCTTCAGCACAGGTGGCTCAATCAGTGGCTCTGTCGCAGCAAGGATATCCTGAAAACCTGACCTGCGGGAGTAGGGGTGCCAGGCGGCTTCTCCAAAAATACTGGACTCAATGGTGAAAGGTGCGTCAGGTCACTATGTCCAGGGAGGTAATACCGGACACATACATGTCCAGTATTACAGTACCTCTCGATACCGGACACCTGGCCACCCCTGTTTAGGGCGTAGGAACGCACGGCCCTAAGATGTAACCCTGGGATTTGTTATGAACGGAACAATACTCCCCCGAATGCTGCGATGCTGCCGGTTTTTATGGCGCATCATTTCGCAGGATATTTCTACCGTGGAAAAGGGCCACGAAACGCGCCTGTGCATTTTCAGGCCGTGTTAGCAGCAAAGGGGTTTAATCTGCCACCGGCTGCAGAACTGTAAAATAAAACGTCACTTAAGCGTTCGCATGGCGACTTTCAGCGCGGTAAACAGTGATGACAGAGTCCTCAGTAAAAGGGACGCATAATGTCTTACAGCGGAATAAACAGCCCTCGCGGTGTCACGGAAACATGAATCACCGCTCGAGGGAAAAAATCACAACTCCTGTGCGTCACGGCCGTGTCTGCAAAAGTACGGAAAAGCCGGCTAATGGGGTGACGCGCTGTCTTACCGGCAGACCCCCTGGGAAGCCCCCTGATCTCCGGCAGGCAATGCTGTCATTCTCCATCACTGCCAGCACCGTGTCCCGTAGGACATCTACTCCAGCAAAGACACACTGACCACAGCTTCTCCAGCAAAGACACACTGACCACAGCTTCTCCAGCAAAGACACACTGACCACAGCTTCTCCAGCAAAGTCACACTGACCACAGCTTCTCCAGCAAAGACACACTGACCACAGCTTCTCCAGCAAAGACACACTGACCACAGCTCCTCCAGCAAAGACACACTGACCACAGCTCCTCCAGCAAAGACACGCTGACCACAGCTTCTCCAGCAAAGACACGCTGACCACAGCTCCTCCAGCAAAGACACGCTGACCACAGCTCCTCCAGCAAAGACACACTGACCACAGCTTCTCCAGCAAAGCCACGCTGACCACAGCTTCTCCAGCAAAGTCACGCTGACCACAGCTTCTCCAGCAAAGACACACTGAACACAGTGGTGACGTCGGATAAAGTTTAACTGCTGCCCAGTTAGGGTAACACACCCGTATTTTCCCGGACACGTCCGGCGCGTTAATATAAAGTCGCTGACCGGTTAGGGTAACACACCCGTATTTTCCCGGACACGCCCGGCGCGTTAATATAAAGTCGCTTACCGGTTAGGGTAACACACCCGTATTTTCCCGGACACGTCCGGCGCATTAATATAAAGTCGCTGACCGGTTAGGGTAACACACCCATATTTTCCCGGACACGCCCGGCGCGTTAATATAAAGTCATTGACCGGTTAGGGTAACACACCCGTATTTTCCCGGACACGTCCGGCGCATTAATATAAAGTCGCTGACCGGTTAGGGTAACACACCCATATTTTCCCGGACACGCCCGGCGCGTTAATATAAAGTCACTGACCGGTTAGGGTAACACACCCGTATTTTCCCGGACACGCCCGGCGCGTTAATATAAAGTCGCTGACCGGTTAGGGTAACACACCCGTATTTTCCCGGACACGCCCGGCGCGTTAATATAAAGTCGCTGACCGGTTAGGGTAACACACCCGTATTTTCCCGGACACGCCCGGCGCGTTAATATAAAGTTGCTGACCGGTTAGGGTAACACACCCATATTTTCCCGGACACGTCCGGCGCGTTAATATAAAGTCGCTGACCGGTTAGGGTAACACACCCATATTTTCCCGGACACGCCCGGCGCGTTAATATAAAGTCACTGACCGGTTAGGGTAACACACCCGTATTTTCCCGGACACGCCCGGCGCGTTAATATAAAGTCGCTGACCGGTTAGGGTAACACACCCATATTTTCCCGGACACGCCCGGCGCGTTAATATAAAGTCGCTGACCGGTTAGGGTAACACACCCGTATTTTCCCGGACACGCCCGGCGCGTTAATATAAAGTCGCTGACCGGTTAGGGTAACACACCCGTATTTTCCCGGACACGCCCGGCGCGTTAATATAAAGTCGCTGACCGGTTAGGGTAACACACCCGTATTTTCCCGGACACGCCCGGCGCGTTAATATAAAGTCGCTGACCGGTTAGGGTAACACACCCGTATTTTCCCGGACACACCCGGCGCGTTAATATAAAGTCGCTGACCGGTTAGGGTAACACACCCGTATTTTCCCGGACACGCCCGGCGCGTTAATTTAAAGTCGCTGACCGGTTAGGGTAACACACCCATATTTTCCCGGACACGTCTGGCGCGTTAATATAAAGTCGCTGACCGGTTAGGGTAACACACCCATATTTTCCCGGACACGTCTGGCGCGTTAATTTAAAGTCGCTGACCGGGAGGAATTTTGGCTAAAAACGTCCGGCATTTCTGGCCGCGCGTGCACAGTCGGCGTTCACGCGTGTACAAACAAAAGCTGAACTGCGCATGCGTGAGCGCCGAGTGCGCATGCGCGATGGGTGTCCCGGCTTGGTGTCCCCTTTTTTGAGTGGGGAATTATGGGGACCCCCCGTGGCTGCCCATTCTCCTATCTGCTGTAACCTCGCGGCCCCTATCTCATCCGCGGCGCTCTTATTTCGAATAGTAGCTTCATGTCAGTCCCCCGCGGGCGGGAATTCCCTCCCTGTATTAGCACGGGAACCCCTCCCTGTATTAGCACGGGAACCCCTCCCTGTATTAGCACGGGAACCCCTCCCTGTATTAGCACGGGAACCCCTCCCTGTATTAGCACGGGAACCCCTCCCTGTATTAGCACGGGAACCCCTCCCTGTATTAGCACGGGAACCCCTCCCTGTATTAGCACGGGAACCCCTCCCTGTATTAGCACCTCTGCTCTGTTCCATGTGACTTCCTCACACTCCCGTTAGCCTCCAGCTTCAGCGCGGGACGTCCTGCTCTAACGCTTCTCTTTCTCTGAAATTACTCTGTTCAACCCCTTTATATATTTGACAGTTTCAATCACGCCCCTCTCCCTTCTCTCCTCGAAGTGTACGTGCTACGTATTATTGTCTTTGGTCTTTTCTGACAAGTCCAATGCTGTAGCCAACTCCAGTCCTCAAGGACCACCGATAGGTTAGGTTCTCAGGATATCCCTGCTTCAGTCATGATTGAGCCGCCTGTGCTGAAGCAGGGATATCCTGAAAACCTGGCCTGTTGGCACTTGAGGAGTGGAGTTGCCCCACCCCTGCTCTAGATCATGCATCATCACGGATCGCTGTATTCCTGCCTGGTTGCTGTCTCCCAGCCACGTACGGTTCCTGTCTCCCAGCCACGTACGGTTCCTGTCTCCCAGCCACGTACGCTTTCCTTCTACCTGTAACAAACATTTGTACATGACTTTACTCCGCAGCATTTGCTGCATCCCGTCTGCCGGGAGGCTGTTCCATGCATCGACTACCCTTTCAGTACAGCAACCATTGCTGAAGCTTGCCCTGCGTATCTCCGGGCACGCTGGGTTATTTTTCAGAGACCGGATTGTACATTTATATTAAGCGACACGGGCCAGTTTACTTTGTAGAGATTGCTCCAGCACTCAATGGGTTAATTCCAATCAGGCACCTTCGTTAGCTGATTGCCACGGGGGGCTCCTACACTGAAAAGTGAGTGTTCTTGTTGCAGTCCGATTACGTTAATATTCCACTTTCTTACCAGCCGCTCATAACTTCCAGAAACATGTCAGGGCCCTAAATCAAAAGCTTGGCACGCATTTCATGGCGCCCTCTAAGGGGGACCCCAAACAGCAGGCGAGGGGCGTCCGGAGGCGAGAGCTGGGAGAGGGGGTCCATGTGCGTGACTGGGGCAGGACAGCCGGCCCTCTAAGGGGGACCCCAAACAGCAGGCGAGGGGTGTCCGGAGGCGAGAGCTGGGAGAGGGAGTCCATGTGTGTGACTGGGGCAGGACAGCCGGTCCTCTAAGGGGGACCCCAAACAGCAGGCGAGGGGTGCCCGGAGGCGAGAGCTGGGAGAGGGAGTCCATGTGTGTGACTGGGGCAGGACAGCCGGCCCTCTAAGGGGGACCCCAAACAGCAGGCTAGGGGCACCCGGAGGCGAGAGCTGGGAGAGGGGGTCCATGTGTGTGACTGGGGCAGGACAGCCGTCCCTCTAAAGGGGGACCCCAAACAGCAGGCGAGGGGTGCCCGGAGGCGAGAGCTGGGAGAGGGAGTCCATGTGTGTGACTGGGGCAGGACAGCCGTCCCTCTAAAGGGGGACCCCAAACAGCAGGCGAGGGGTGTCCGGAGGCGAGAGCTGGGAGAGGGAGTCCATGTGTGTGACTGGGGCAGGACAGCCGGCCCTCTAAGGGGGACCCCAAACAGCAGACGAGGGGCGCCCGGAGGCGAGAGCTGGGAGAGGGGGTCCATGTGTGTGACTGGGGCAGGACAGCCGGCCCTCTAAGGGGGACCCCAAACAGCAGGCGAGGGGTGTCCGGAGGCGAGAGCTGGGAGAGGGGATCCATGTGCGTGACTGGGGCAGGACAGCCGGCCCTCTAAGGGGGACCCCAAACAGCAGGCGAGGGGTGCCCGGAGGCGAGAGCTGGGAGAGGGAGTCCATGTGTGTGACTGGGGCAGGACAGCCGGCCCTCTAAGGGGGACCCCAAACAGCAGGCGAGGGGCGCCCGGAGGCGAGAGCTGGGAGAGGGGGTCCATGTGTGTGACTGGGGCAGGACAGCCGGCCCTCTAAGGGGGACCCCAAACAGCAGGCGAGGGGTGTCCGGAGGCGAGAGCTGGGAGAGGGGATCCATGTGTGTGACTGGGACAGGACAGCCGGCCCTCTAAGGGGGACCCCAAACAGCAGGCGAGGGGTGCCCGGAGGCGAGAGCTGGGAGAGGGGGTCCATGTGTGTGACTGGGGCAGGACAGCTGGCCCTCTAAGGGGCACCCCAAACAGCAGACGAGGGGCGCCCGGAGGCGAGAGCTGGGAGAGGGAGTCCATGTGTGTGACTGGGGCAGGACAGCCGGCCCTCTAAGGGGGACCCCAAACAGCAGGCGAGGGGTGTCCGGAGGCGAGAGCTGGGAGAGGGAGTCCATGTGTGTGACTGGGGCAGGACAGCCGGCCCTCTAAGGGGGACCCCAAACAGCAGACGAGGGGTGTCCGGAGGCGAGAGCTGGGAGAGGGAGTCCATGTGCGTGACTGGGGCAGGACAGCCGGCCCTCACGCCTCGGAGAAATCCCTTTGGCTGTAATATAAATACAGAACGCGTAGCGTTGCCGATGTATCTTCTTATGGGCGCGGAGAAGCCGCCATGAAATTCAGCGGTATACTTACAAACCGCTTAACGCCGTCACTGCTAAATTACCTGGCAAAACAGTGGGTGAGTATATACATATGTATGTACTGTATACATGATAGCATTACAATAACTTCACTGTAACAGGGGGCAGAGATACAGCCTGAATTAGTTACGTCACGCCCTATCTGTGAGTAATGTTATCGCCTATTTACCTGGCACAGAGCGTTCTTTTAGCATCACTGTGTCAGGGACTTTGCCCCACTTTTTGCCCCCTGGGCATCGGCTTGTAAGTTGGGGAGTAACAAAGGATGAGTTAGGGGAGGCGTTCCACAGATTAGAATGACAAGTATCAGATTGTGCGCCTGGCTGAATGACACAATGTGTCGGGTCCGATGTGCCACAACGCTCTTTGTTTAGAAATCGAAGTTACACGTGCCAGTAACTGGAGCAGAACGCGGCTTTACCGCGGTTTCCAGAACGTAGGAAAAGCCTGTGAACGTTTTGCTAGAATCTTTGGCCCCAAAAGTTCCAATGAAATTGGCCCAATTGTTCAAATTTGGCTATTCTGCTTTTTTTTACGTGACTAAACATGCAGCCGTGTGAATTACATTATTATTATTTCTTACGTTCGATCACATTTTGAAAGTGACAGTAATTGAAATGAATGGAACGTGCGGTGCCCATCGGCTTTTAGCATTAAGCAAACTTGTTGCAAGCTGTGAATTGAGGTCGATGGAGCAGCGCCCCAAAACAAGTGTTCCTGTGCACTGATAGACAGACCCTATGTTCCTGTGCACTGATAGACAGACCCTATGTTCCTGTGCACTGATAGGCAGACCCTATGTTCCTGTGCACTGATAGGCAGACCCTATGTTCCTGTGCACTGATAGGCAGACCCTATGTTCCTGTGCACTGATAGGCAGACCCTATGTTCCTGTGCACTGATAGACAGACCCTATGTTCCTGTGCACTGATAGGCAGACCCTATGTTCCTGTGCACTGATAGGCAGACCCTATGTTCCTGTGCACTGATAGGCAGACCCTATGTTCCTGTGCACTGATAGGCAGACCCTATGTTCCTGTGCACTGATAGGCAGACCCTATGTTCCTGTGCACTGATAGACAGACCCTATGTTCCTGTGCACTGATAGGCAGACCCTATGTTCTTTAGGGAGACCGCGAAAGCATTGCAGATCGCTAGATTTCACAACTGGTCCTTTAAACTTTTTGGACTTCCCTTTCTTCAACATTGAACCCAAGGACACTCACCGAGGTCAGAGCACTGTACCACCCGCAGGTGGCACTGACACCCAAATGGGCATAAGTCCATGGGTGGCATGCCAAGATCTGGAACAGTGCTTGTAGGACCCTCAGGCCCCAGCCCTGAGGCCCCTTCTTCGTCTCTCATCATGGCCAATCCATCGTCCATGGAGAAATCCCAGAATCCTCTCTGCTCAAAGGGCAGGGCATGGCTGAGGATCACGCAGGAGCACAGGAGAAGGAAGCCCTTCATTGTAGGAGGGGAAATCTGTGAAGAAAGAAAGGAGACTAAGGTCATTTTGATCCACGTGTATACATTATAAGAGGCATAATCTTAGTTCCGCAATTCTGCGCCGTGTTCCGTTTCTCTGCGCCCACTTTAGGTAAATTACAGCAACGTGTAAGAATATTTGATGCCATTAGCTTTAGAGTTACACAAACATTGATTGGTACAGTATGACATGTACATGCTACGGGGGTAAGAATGCTTTCTCTCGCTCAGTATTAAACGTTTAACGCGGGGAGTAAAATAATCTCAAAACACTCATAAAAATGCACATTACAATGTTATCATTTTCAGTTATCGTTAGAATATAGACATTGGGGCCGGGGGCCATATTTATTCAGCGGTGTTAAATCAGCAACTCCCCCCCCCCCCTACCCCCCAACTAACCCTTTCTTTACTGGTGATGTTACCTGTATTAGGCCGCGCGTATAGTGCCCGCGACGGGTGACATAACCCGTCGCCGTCGCCACCCGCAAAAGTTGAATTTCGCTTTGCGCGACGTTGCAAGCGACCAGGTCTTTGATTGGTTCAGAGGCTGTAACATGTGGCGACAGCCTCTAAAAAATCTAATTTGACCGGCTACCAAATTTTTGGTTGCAACGTCGCTCCCTGCTTACTATAAGCGCTTGCGACGGCGACAATGCATTTGTTTTGGAGCTATGTCGCGGTCGCCAGGCACTATAAGCGCGGCTTTACTGTTTTATAAAGGCGATTGAAATGGCCATCCGATAGGAAGCCACAAGTTGCAGCTTCCTCTTGGTCATAGATTTGGTGGCCATTTTGTTTCCCCTGGAGGAAGATTTGAGCCCTGTAGCTTTTGGTACAATGCTCAGGAACTGGGGGTTCAGCGTTGGGGTACCCTCCAGTTCCCATCCTGTAAACAAATGGGGTTAAAAAAAATAAACAGTAGGGGGGGGGGGAGAGTGCTTTAAGATCTAATGAAACTTTGAAACTTAGGTCCCATTCAAAGGAATGGGACATAACACGCCTAACTTAGCACCACTTAGTAAACATTGTCCTTAATCACACAGACCTCTTACTTGTACTAGACTGCAGCCATTTTAAAAGTGGTTAATGGCGTATACAAGCAAAGCAGACATCTCTGAAATACTACAGTATAAAAATAAAATGCAGGCATCACTGTACAAAGCACGAATTGTAAACAGTAGGGGAGAGAGGTCATTGTAAGTACACTTAATATTGGGTTATTTTTTTTATATATATATTATATATATATATATATATATATATGCAAATGTAAATACAATTGTATGCTCATCTGCATGTCTTAGGCAGCTCTGCAACCACGCCTTTCACCATTATCACCCAGCACTTCCACTGCAGCAAGGGATTCTGGGAAATGACATGCAAATGAGCACACAGTGCCACTTTTTGCTTCAAAAACCATTTTTAACATGGTTCCCTATAGGCTTAAGCTTGCTGCATGGTCACAGCTTTGAGCACAGCCAAGGTTATATATAATCACATTTTAAGATATGGTGGGTTTTTTGTCACCTTTTTCACCCACCATATCTTAAAATGTGTATGGTAAACCTACCCAGCCCTGAAAATTGCAAAGCCAGTACAACCAACCTCACTGAGACCCATTAAGGTTGAAACATGTCTGCGAGTGGTTTGACTGGCTTTGCATCTAATCCCATGCTGTGCTTAAAAGCTGTGTGAGCAGCAGAACATTTGCTTATAATGGTTCCATGTAAAAATGGATATCTGGCAAAAGGTGACACATTGTGTGCTCATTTGCATGTCATTTCCCAGAATCCCTTGCTGCAGTGGGAGCACTGTATGCTTGGTGATAATGGTTGAAAGGCAGGGGTGCAGACCTGTCTAAGACATGTGAATGTGCTCACAAGTGATATTCTCTATTGGCTATATATATATATATATATATCTTGGAAAGACAAGCAAAATGAATTGTACCGTGAAACACAAGGATAAAGGTAGAGAAGGAGAAAGGAACAGCTGGATTCCCAGCTTCTGTACATGGGGACATGGGCTGTGGTGTGAGCCCCTCATTTAAATGACCAGTCTGCAGTAAAGGTCCAGCTAAAATAGCTGCTAAATTATAGCTTGGCCCCAGCTGCTGCGTTCCCAATTACAGGCAGACGATACAAGCGAATAACTGCCTGCGCGGGGCGGAGACGCGGCGACGTTAACCCTTATCAGTACATTCTGTGTACCCCGGAGCTGCCTGCGCGGCCCGGAGACACGGCGACGTTAACCCTTATCAGTACATCCTGTGTACCCCGGCGCTGCCTGCGCGGCCCGGAGACACGGCGACGTTAACCCTTATCAGTACATCCTGTGTACCCCGGCGCTGCCTGCGCGGCCCGGAGACACGGCGACGTTAACCCTTATCAGTACATCCTGTGTACCCCGGAGCTGCCTGCGCGGGGCGGAGACACGGCGACGTTAACCCTTATCAGTACATCCTGTGTACCCCGGAGCTGCCTGCGCGGCCCGGAGACACGGCGACGTTAACCCTTATCAGTACATCCTGTGTACCCCGGCGCTGCCTGCGCTGCCCGGAGACACGGCGACGTTAACCCTTATCAGTACATTCTGTGTACCCCGGCGCTGCCTGCGCGGCCCGGAGACACGGCGACGTTAACCCTTATCAGTACATCCTGTGTACCCCGGCGCTGCCTGCGCGGGGCGGAGACACGGCGACGTTAACCCTTATCAGTACATCCTGTGTACCCCGGAGCTGCCTGCGCGGGGCGGAGACACGGCGACGTTAACCCTTATCAGTACATCCTGTGTACCCCGGAGCTGCCTGCGCGGCCCGGAGACACGGCGACGTTAACCCTTATCAGTACATCCTGTGTACCCCGGCGCTGCCTGCGCAGCCCGGAGACACGGCGACGTTAACCCTTATCAGTACATCCTGTGTACCCCGGCGCTGCCTGCGCGGCCCGGAGACTCGGCGACGTTAACCCTTATCAGTACATCCTGTGTACCCCGGCGCTGCCTGCGCAGCCCGGAGACACGGCGACGTTAACCCTTATCAGTACATCCTGTGTACCCCGGCGCTGCCTGCGCGGCCCGGAGACACGGCGACGTTAACCCTTATCAGTACATCCTGTGTACCCCGGAGCTGCCGCGCGGGGCGGAGACACGGCGACGTTAACCCTTATCAGTACATCCTGTGTACCCCGGCGCTGCCTGCGCGGGGCGGAGACACGGCGACGTTAACCCTTATCAGTACATCCTGTGTACCCCGGCGCTGCCTGCGCGGCCCGGAGACACGGCGACGTTAACCCTTATCAGTACATCCTGTGTACCCCGGAGCTGCCTGCGCGGCCCGGAGACCCGGCGACGTTAACCCTTATCAGTACTTCCTGTGTACCCCGGAGCTGCCTGCGCGGGGCGGAGACCCGGCAACGTTAACCCTTATCAGTACATCCTGTGTACCCCGGAGCTGCCTGCGCGGGGCGGAGACGCGGCGACGTTAACCCTTATCAGTACATCCTGTGTACCCCGGCGCTGCCTGCGCGGGGCGGAGACACGGCGACGTTAACCCTTATCAGTACATCCTGTGTACCCCGGAGCTGCCTGCGCGGGGCGGAGACACAGCGACGTTAACCCTTATCAGTACATCCTGTGTACCCCGACGCTGCCTGCGCGGGGCGGAGACACGGCGACGTTAACCCTTATCAGTACATCCTGTGTACCCCGGCGCTGCCTGCGCGGCCCGGAGACACGGCGACGTTAACCCTTATCAGTACATCCTGTGTACCCCGGCGCTGCCTGCGCAGCCCGGAGACACGGCGACGTTAACCCTTATCAGTACATCCTGTGTACCCCAGCGCTGCCTGCGCGGGGCGGAGACACGGCGACGTTAACCCTTATCAGTACATCCTGTGTACCCCGGAGCTGCCTGCGCGGCCCGGAGACGCGGCGACGTTAACCCTTATCAGTACATCCTGTGTACCCCGGCGCTGCCTGCGCGGGGCGGAGACACGGCGACGTTAACCCTTATCAGTACATCCTGTGTACCCCGGCGCTGCCTGCGCGGCCCGGAGACACGGCGACGTTAACCCTTATCAGTACATCCTGTGTACCCCGGCGCTGCCTGCGCGGGGCGGAGACACAGCGACGTTAACCCTTATCAGTACATCCTGTGTACCCCGGAGCTGCCTGCGCGGGGCGGAGACACGGCGACGTTAACCCTTATCAGTACATCCTGTGTACCCCGGAGCTGCCTGCGCGGGGCGGAGACACGGCGACGTTAACCCTTATCAGTACATCCTGTGTACCCCGGCGCTGCCTGCGCGGCCCGGAGACACGGCGACGTTAACCCTTATCAGTACATCCTGTGTACCCCGGCGCTGCCTGCGCGGGGCGGAGACACGGCGACGTTAACCCTTATCAGTACATCCTGTGTACCCCGGAGCTGCCTGCGCTGCCCGGAGACACGGCGACGTTAACCCTTATCAGTACATCCTGTGTACCCCGGAGCTGCCTGCGCGGGGCGGAGACACGGCGACGTTAACCCTTATCAGTACATTCTGTGTACCCCGGAGCTGCCTGCGCGGGGCGGAGACCCGGCGACGTTAACCCTTATCAGTACATCCTGTGTACCCCGGAGCTGCCGCGCGGCCCGGAGACACGGCGACGTTAACCCTTATCAGTACATCCTGTGTACCCCGGCGCTGCCTGCGCGGGGCGGAGACACGGCGACGTTAACCCTTTATCAGTACATCCTGTGTACCCCGGCGCTGCCTGCGCGGGGCGGAGACACGGCGACGTTAACCCTTATCAGTACATCCTGTGTACCCCGGCGCTGCCTGCGCGGCCCGGAGACACGGCGACGTTAACCCTTATCAGTACATCCTGTGTACCCCGGCGCTGCCTGCGCGGGGCGGAGACACGGCGACGTTAACCCTTATCAGTACATTCTGTGTACCCCGGAGCTGCCTGCGCGGGGCGGAGACGCGGCGACGTTAACCCTTATCAGTACATCCTGTGTACCCCGGCGCTGCCTGCGCGGCCCGGAGACACGGCGACGTTAACCCTTATCAGTACATCCTGTGTACCCCGGAGCTGCCTGCGCGGGGCGGAGACACGGCGACGTTAACCCTTATCAGTACATCCTGTGTACCCCGGAGCTGCCTGCGCGGGGCGGAGACGCGGCGACGTTAACCCTTATCAGTACATCCTGTGTACCCCGGAGCTGCCGCGCGGCCCGGAGACACGGCGACGTTAACCCTTATCAGTACATCCTGTGTACCCCGGCGCTGCCTGCGCGGCCCGGAGACACGGCGACGTTAACCCTTATCAGTACATCCTGTGTACCCCGGAGCTGCCTGCGCGGGGCGGAGACACGGCGACGTTAACCCTTATCAGTACATCCTGTGTACCCCGGCGCTGCCTGCGCAGCCCGGAGACACGGCGACGTTAACCCTTATCAGTACATCCTGTGTACCCCGGAGCTGCCGCGCGGGGCGGAGACACGGCGACGTTAACCCTTATCAGAACATCCTGTGTACCCCGGCGCTGCCTGCGCTGCCTGCGCGGCCCGGAGACACGGCGACGTTAACCCTTATCAGTACATCCTGTGTACCCCGGCGCTGCCTGCGCGGGGCGGAGACGCGGCGACGTTAACCCTTATCAGTACATCCTGTGTACCCCGGCGCTGCCTGCGCGGGGCGGAGACACGGCGACGTTAACCCTTATCAGTACATCCTGTGTACCCCGGCGCTGCCTGCGCGGCAGGGAGACACGGCGACGTTAACCCTTATCAGTACATCCTGTGTACCCCGGCGCTGCCTGCGCGGCCCGGAGACACGGCGACGTTAACCCTTATCAGTACATCCTGTGTACCCCGGCGCTGCCTGCGCAGCCCGGAGACACGGCGACGTTAACCCTTATCAGTACATCCTGTGTACCCCGGAGCTGCCTGCGCGGCCCGGAGACCCGGCGACGTTAACCCTTATCAGTACATCCTGTGTACCCCGGCGCTGCCTGCGCGGGGCGGAGACACGGCGACGTTAACCCTTATCAGTACGTTCTGTGTACCCCGGCGCTGCCGCGCGGGGCGTCTTCAGACAAAAATCCCTACTGAAGTCTATAGAGCAGGGGTGGGCCAACGCTGGTCTTCAAGGGCCACCAACGGGTCAGAGTTTATAAGATATCCCTGCTTCAGCACAGGTGGCGATGTATGGATACGCTGCGTGGGATGTATGGATACGCTGCTGTGTGGGATGTATGGATACGCTGCGTGGGATGTATGGATACGCTGCTGCGTGGGATGTATGGATACGCTGCTGTGTGGGATGTATGGATACGCTGCGTGGGATGTATGGATACGCTGCTGTGTGGGATGTATGGATACGCTGCGTGGGATGTATGGATACGCTGCGTGGGATGTATGGATACGCTGCTGCGTGGGATGTATGGATACGCTGCGTGGGATGTATGGATACGCTGCTGCGTGGGATGTATGGATACGCTGCTGCGTGGGATGTATGGATACGCTGCTGTGTGGGATGTATGGATACGCTGCGTGGGATGTATGGATACGCTGCGTGGGATGTATGGATACGCTGCTGCGTGGGATGTATGGATACGCTGCGTGGGATGTATGGATACGCTGCTGTGTGGGATGTATGGATACGCTGCGTGGGATGTATGGATACGCTGCGTGGGATGTATGGATACGCTGCTGTGTGGGATGTATGGATACTCTGCTGTGTGGGATGTATGGATACTCTGCTGTGTGGGATGTATGGATACTCTGCTGTGTGGGATGTATGGATACTCTGCTGTGTGGGATGTATGGATACGCCGCTGTGTGGGATGTATGGATACGCCGCTGTGTGGGATGTATGGATACGCCGCTGTGTGGTATGTATGGATACGCCGCTGTGTGGGATGTATGGATACGCCGCTGTGTGGGATGTATGGATACGCCGCTGTGTGGGATGTATGGATACGCCGCTGTGTGGGATGTATGGATACGCTGCGTGGGATGTATGGATACGCTGCGTGGGATGTATGGATACGCTGCGTGGGATGTATGGATACGCTGCTGTGTGGGATGTATGGATACGCTGCTGCGTGGGATGTATGGATACGCTGCTGTGTGGGATGTATGGATACGCTGCTGTGTGGGATGTATGGATACGCTGCGTGGGATGTATGGATACGCTGCGTGGGATGTATGGATACGCTGCGTGGGATGTATGGATACGCTGCTGTGTGGGATGTATGGATACGCTGCGTGGGATGTATGGATACGCTGCTGCGTGGGATGTATGGATACGCTGCTGTGTGGGATGTATGGATACGCTGCGTGGGATGTATGGATACGCTGCTGTGTGGGATGTATGGATACGCTGCGTGGGATGTATGGATACGCTGCGTGGGATGTATGGATACGCTGCTGCGTGGGATGTATGGATACGCTGCGTGGGATGTATGGATACGCTGCTGCGTGGGATGTATGGATACGCTGCTGCGTGGGATGTATGGATACGCTGCTGTGTGGGATGTATGGATACGCTGCGTGGGATGTATGGATACGCTGCGTGGGATGTATGGATACGCTGCTGCGTGGGATGTATGGATACGCTGCGTGGGATGTATGGATACGCTGCTGTGTGGGATGTATGGATACGCTGCGTGGGATGTATGGATACGCTGCGTGGGATGTATGGATACGCTGCTGTGTGGGATGTATGGATACTCTGCTGTGTGGGATGTATGGATACTCTGCTGTGTGGGATGTATGGATACTCTGCTGTGTGGGATGTATGGATACTCTGCTGTGTGGGATGTATGGATACGCCGCTGTGTGGGATGTATGGATACGCCGCTGTGTGGGATGTATGGATACGCCGCTGTGTGGGATGTATGGATACGCCGCTGTGTGGGATGTATGGATACGCCGCTGTGTGGGATGTATGGATACGCCGCTGTGTGGTATGTATGGATACGCCGCTGTGTGGGATGTATGGATACGCCGCTGTGTGGGATGTATGGATACGCCGCTGTGTGGGATGTATGGATACGCCGCTGTGTGGGATGTATGGATACGCTGCGTGGGATGTATGGATACGCTGCGTGGGATGTATGGATACGCTGCGTGGGATGTATGGATACGCTGCTGTGTGGGATGTATGGATACGCTGCTGTGTGGGATGTATGGATACGCTGCTGTGTGGGATGTATGGATACGCTGCTGTGTGGGATGTATGGATACGCTGCGTGGGATGTATGGATACGCTGCGTGGGATGTATGGATACGCTGCGTGGGATGTATGGATACGCTGCTGTGTGGGATGTATGGATACGCTGCTGCGTGGGATGTATGGATACGCTGCTGTGTGGGATGTATGGATACGCCGCTGTGTGGGATGTATGGATACGCTGCTGTGTGGGATGTATGTATGGATACGCTGCTGTGTGGGATGTATGGATACGCTGCGTGGGATGTATGTATGGATACGCTGTGTGGGATGTATGGATACGCTGCGTAGGATGTATGGATAAGCTGTGTGGGATGTATGTATGGATACGCTGCGTGGGATGTATGTATGGATACGCTGTGTGGGATGTATGTATGGATACGCTGCGTGGGATGTATGGATACGCTGCTGTGTGGGATGTATGTATGGATACGCTGCGTGGGATGTATGGATACGCTGTGTGGGATGTATGTATGGATACGCTGCTGTGTGGGATGTATGGATACGCTGCGTGGGATGTATGGATACGCTGTGTGGGATGTATGTATGGATACGCTGCTGTGTGGGATGTATGGATAAGCTGTGTGGGATGTATGTATGGATACGCTGCGTGGGATGTATGTATGGATACGCTGTGTGGGATGTATGGATACGCTGCTGTGTGGGATGTATGTATGGATACGCTGCTGTGTGGGATGTATGGATACGCTGTGTGGGATGTATGTATGGATACGCTGCTGTGTGGGATGTATGGATACGCTGTGTGGGATGTATGTATGGATACGCTGTGTGGGATGTATGTATGGATACGCTGTGTGGGATGTATGTATGGATACGCTGCTGTGTGGGATGTATGGATACGCTGTGTGGGATGTATGTATGGATACGCTGTGTGGGATGTATGTATGGATACGCTGTGTGGGATGTATGTATGGATACGCTGCGTGGGATGTATGTATGGATAATCCCCCCCCGCAGAGGTAATCCCCCCCGCAGAGGTAATCCCCCCGCAGAAGTAATCCCCCCCGCAGAAGTAATCCCCCCCGCAGAAGTAATCCCCCCCGCAGAAGTAATCCCCCCGCAGAGGTAATCTCCCCCCCCCGCAGAGGTAATCTCCCCCCCCCCGCAGAGGTAATCTCCCCCCCCCTGCAGAGGTAATCTCCCCCCCCTGCAGAGGTAATCTCCCCCCCCCCCCCCGCAGAGGTAATCTCCCCCCCCCCCGCAGAGGTAATCTCCCCCCCCGCGGTAATCCCAACCCGCAGATGTAATCCACCCCCCCGCAGAGGTAATCCCCCCCGCAGAGGTAATCTCCCCCCCCCCCCCCCCCGCAGAGGTAATCTCCCCCCCCCCGCAGAGGTAATCACCCCTCCCGCAGAGGTAATCCCCCCCCGCAGAGGTAATCCTCCCCCGCAGAGGTAATCCACCCCTTGAAGAAGTAATCCTCCCACAGAGATAATCCCCCCCCCCCCGCAGAGGTAATCCCCCCCTTGAAGAAGTAATCCTCCCACAGAGGTAATCGCTCCCGCAGAGGTAATCCCCCCCGCAGAGGTAATCCCCCCCCCCACAGAGGTAATCCCCCCCCCCACAGAGGTAATCTCTCCCGCAGAGGTAATCCCCCCCCCAGAGGTAATCGATCCCGCAGAGGTAATCCCCCCCCCCCCACAGAGGTAATCGATACCACAGAGGTAATCCCCCCCCACAGAGGTAATCCCCCCCCACAGAGGTAATCCCCCCCCACAGAGGTAATCTCCCCCCACAGAGGTAATCTCCCCCCACAGAGGTAATCTCTCCCGCAGAGGTAATCCCCCCCGCAGAGGTAATCCCCCCCGCAGAGGTAATCCCCCCCGCAGAGGTAATCCTCCCGTTCGCAAAATAGTTTTGGACCCCGTGTAGGCGCTGCTGCAGATTTATGCGTGTTGGTTCGCAGCACGAAGAACAATACTTCTGGCTACATCTGTATGCGATAGATCTCGCAACGCAGGGCCTAACCAGCCCAATTCCAGCTCTGTCTCAAAAGCATGTCACGTCCCAAAAACGGTCAGGGGGCGCCTCGCCATCTGGTTCCCATTTTAACTTCTGCGCTGCTCGATGCGACACGCTTCCCGCACCATGTTTTCTCTGAACTCGAGAGACAGAATCTTCCGGAACAGGAGACGGCTTTTATTTTATCTGCGCTGTTTGCGTTAGATTCCTGGCGCTGCGCTAGTTGGATCCAGTTTATATGAAGAGCAAATACGCACAATACCGACTCACTGCGGTCACAGTGTGAGTGTGATAACCAGTCCTGGTTTTACATTCCCATTGACTGGCCTGTTAGCAAATTTGGCATAAACAGTCAGATCTGAAGAAAGCCCGATCTGGATCATTATGACACTGCTCCCCTTGCTGGGGAAACAAAATGGAGGTTTAAATCTCCCAGGGCACGCGGGGCAACAGGAAGCCACAACCTCATCCGTCACGAAGTCCTATTGGACCACGTGCCGTGAGAGATTTAAAAAAACAGGACGTATCCGGCAGCACCTGCGGTGGTAAATATCTCGGGCGCCAGGGAGCTGAATTGAACGCGGTGCTGCGCCGGAGACCGCCGGCTGCATCACCAATAAAATCGTAATGCGCAGTAAGGAATGCGCGTTTCACTGCTAAACCAGCTCGGCCCTGAGAAAGCGCACGTTTGGGCTCGAAACGCGTCGGCGCGTACGGCGTGCACTTTCTGCGGCGCGTACGGCGCAGTCGCACTTACTGCGGCAAGTACTTTGTCTGAATATATTTAATTTTTTAATCTACGCTTGTGGTAAAAAAAATCTGGATCCAATCTGTCTTCTGTGCTCCATAATGAGCTTATTGTGGCTATGTGGTTGCAGTTACCTGCGGTAAGAGAAGGGCCGTGTCTCAGAGACCACGGGAGAGCTGGAAGAGAAGGGCCGTGTCTCAGAGACCACGGGAGAGCTGGAAGAGAAGGGCAGGGTGTCCGAGACCACGGGAGAGCTGGAAGAGAAGGGCAGGGTGTCCGAGACCACGGGAGAGCTGGAAGAGATGGGCCGTGTCTCAGAGTCCACGGGAGAGCTGGAAGAGAAGGGCTGTGTCTCAGAGACCACGGGAGAGCTGGAAGAGAAGGGCTGTGTCTCAGAGTCCACTGCAGTGCTGTAAGAGAAGGGCGGTGTCTCAGTCTACGGGAGTGCTGGAAGAGAAGGGCGGTGTCTCAGAGTCCACGGGAGAGCTGGAAGAGAAGGGCGGTGTCTCAGAGTCCACGGGAATGCTGGAAAAGAAGGGCGGTGTCTCAGAGTCCACGGGAGAGCTGGAAGAGAAGGGCAGGTTGTCCGAGACCACGGGAGTGCTGTAAGAGAAGGGCGGTGTCTCAGAGTCACGGGAGAGCTGGAAGAGAAGGGCAGCGTGTCTGAGACCACGGGAGTGCTGGAAGAGAAGGGCAGCGTGTCCGAGACCACGGGAGTGCTGTAAGAGAAGGGCGGTGTCTCAGAGTCCACGGGAATGCTGGAAGAGAAGGGCGGTGTCTCAGAGTCCACGGGAGTGCTGTAAGAGAAGGGCGGTGTCTCAGAGTCCACGGGAGAGCTGGAAGAGAAGGGCAGCGTGTCCGAGACCACGGGAGTGCTGGAAGAGAAGGGCAGCGTGTCCGAGACCACGGGAGTGCTGGAAGAGAAGGGCAGCGTGTCCGAGACCACAGGAGAGCTGTAAGAGAAGGGCGGTGTCTCAGAGTCCACGGGAGAGCTGGAAGAGAAGGGCAGCGTGTCCGAGACCACGGGAGTGCTGGAAGAGAAGGGTAGTGTGTCCGAGACCACGGGAGTGCTGGAAGAGAAGGGCAGCGTGTCCGAGACCACGGGAGTGCTGGAAGAGAAGGGCAGTGTGTCCGAGACCACAGAAGTGCTGGAAGAGAAGGGCAGCGTGTCCGAGACCACAGAAGTGCTGGAAGAGAAAGGCAGCGTGTCCGAGACCACGGGAGTGCTGTAAGAGAAGGGCGGTGTCTCAGAGTCCACGGGAGAGCTGTAAGAGAAGGGCGGTGTCTCAGAGACCACGGGAAGCTGGAAGAGAAGGGCAGCGAGCCCGAGACCACAAGAGTGCTGGAAGAGAAGGGCAGCGTGTCCGAGACCACGGGAGTGCTGGAAGAGAAGGGCAGCGTGTCCGAGACCACGGGAGTGCTGGAAGAGAAGGGCAGTGTGTCCGAGACCACGGGAGTGCTGGAAGAGAAGGGCAGCGTGTCCGAGACCACGGGAGTGCTGGAAGAGAAGGGCAGTGTGTCCGAGACCACAGAAGTGCTGGAAGAGAAGGGCAGCGTGTCCGAGACCACAGAAGTGCTGGAAGAGAAGGGCAGCGTGTCCGAGTCCACGGGAGAGCTGTAAGAGAAGGGCGGTGTCTCAGAGACCACGGGAGTGCTGGAAGAGAAGGGCGGTGTCTCAGAGACCACGGGAGAGCTGGAAGAGAAGGGCAGGGTGTCCGAGATCACGGGAGTGCTGGAAGAGAAGGGCAGCGTGTCCGAGACCACAGGAGTGCTGGAAGAGAAGGGCAGCGTGTCCGAGACCACGGGGGAGCTGGAAGAGAAGGGCAGCGTGTCCGAGACCACGGGAGAGCTGGAAGAGAAGGGCAGCGTGTCCGAGACCATGGGAGAGCTGGAAGAGAAGGGCAGCGTGTCCGAGACCACGAGAGTGCTGGAAGAGAAGGGCAGCGTGTCCGAGACCACGGGAGAGCTGGAAGAGAAGGGCAGTGTTCCGAGACCACGAGAGTGCTGGAAGAGAAGGGCAGCGTGTCCGAGACCACGAGAGTGCTGGAAGAGAAGAGCGGTGTCTCAGAGTCCACGGGAGAGCTGTAAGAGAAGGGCGGTGTCTCAGAGACCACGGGAGAGCTGGAAGAGAAGGGCAGTGTGTCCGAGACCACGAGAGTGCTGGAAGAGAAGGGCAGTGTGTCCGAGACAACGGGAGTGCTGGAAGAGAAGGGCAGCGTGCCCGAGACCACGGGAGTGCTGGAAGAGAAGGGCAGCGTGTCCGAGACCACGGGAGTGCTGGAAGAGAAGGGCTGTGTCTCAGAGACCACGGGAGAGCTGGAAGAGAAGGGCTGTGTCTCAGAGTCCACGGGAGTGCTGTAAGACAAGGGCGGTGTCTCAGAGTCCACGGGAGAGCTGGAAGAGAAGGGCAGCGTGTCCGAGACCACGAGAGTGCTGGAAGATAAGGGCAGTGTGTCCGAGACCACGGGAGTGCTGGAAGAGATGGGCAGCGTGTCCGAGACCACGGGAGTGCTGGAAGTGATGGGCACGGGAGTGCTGGAAGAGATGGGCAGCGTGTCCGAGACCACGGGAGTGCTGGAAGAGAAGGGCAGCGTGTCCGAGACCACGGGAGTGCTGGAAGAGAAGGGCAGCGTGTCCGAGACCACGGGAGTGCTGGAAGCTGCATTGTTAATGGTAAAGTAAAGACGTGGTGAGGAGTTGGGAGAACATCAATGTACCGGAGAAAACCCGGTGTCTCGAGTACAGGGACTGCAAATTGTTCTTTAAGTACCAGGAAAAACATTGGGGTTTTTTTCCCCCATATAACATCCAAATCCATTTGGTTTTGGGGAAAGGAAGGGAGGTCACGCTCAGTGTTATATTACAAGCCTTAAAAGGACAAGACACGTGGAAGCAGACACATTGCAAATGGTCCTGGTGATTATATTGGTATTTGTGCATCTCCCCGTGCCTCGGTGGTGTAAGAGAAATGTTGTATTTGCGTGGCTGTTATCTTGCTGTGGGAACACTAGAGTGTGTGTCTCACACACGCTTCAGCACGTCTCAATCTTATCAGCAGAGTGATCGCTGCTGGGGCCAGGGGTGTCCAACTCCAGTCCAAAGGCCACCAACAGGTCAGGTTCTCAGGATATCCCTGCTTCAGCACAGGTGGCTCAATCTGTGGCGCAGTCAGAATGATTGAGCCACCCGTGCTGAAGCAGGGATATTCCTAATACCTGGCCTGTAGGTGGCCCATGGGGATTGGAGTAGACCACCCCTGGACTGTACTGTAGAAACAACGGACGAAATATTGAAATAGGAATCAGTTTGGGACGATCTGCTTTTGAGATGACGGCAGCAGAGGGAAAAAGAGCCGTGTTATTTGGGTACATCAGGTAGCGGTCAGGCAAACCACTTCTAATCATCTTGTATTGTACGTCTTCATTTATATAGCGCCAAAAGTGTACTCAGCGCTTCACAAAGAATACAGTGCAGGGAATTATAATTATACAATAAGCGCAGCAAAATCAGACAGTAGGAAAGGAAATCCCTGCCCCGAAGAGCTTACACTCTAACATATTCATTGATAGTCAAGTGTAGACATCACGGCCTCCGCTCCAAAACCGGGCTGATGCATTGACCAGGAAGGCCATGTAATACCTGCCACGTGATACCTGCCACGTCCTATCTGACCCTACATTTCCTCCACGGACACGGCATTAATTGATTAAATGTGGAAGAGTGAAATTTGCGGCTTTACAATGTAAACGCAGCTAATTAAGAAACCAGAACAGACCTTCCTACCCCTGTGTGAAGAACGGCCTCCAGCTAATCAGAGTTTTGTCTTGGCCCCAATCATTTTAGAAGTGGTCCCTACGTTTCAGATCCTGGTTTGTATCGCCTGGTTCTGTACCCCGTCTCCTAATGTTTGCCAATCTGATGTAGTCTTCAACCTTTCCGCATGTATGTAATCCAAGTGCTGCATGTTAGTCGTGTAATAGAACAGGAAGGTCACTCGCCAACCATTTCCATCATGCGTTTGCAACTGCACTTCTGTTCAGCTTTTTGCATAACCTATTAAGTTCCCCACTTTATAAGCTATCTATATCGTGTGTATATATATATAATCAAAAAATAAATAGATGATACCGTTCTGTGGCTAACGAAATGCTTTTATTTGTGCGAGCTTTCGAGATACACTGATCTCTTCTTCCGGCGATGTTACAATGAATGAAGCAAGCAAAAGGTATACTTAAAAACAGTGTCTCTTGGAATGTTATGTTCCAAGAGACACTGTTTTTAAGTATACCTTTTGCTTGCTTCATTCATTGTAACATCGCCGGAATATATATATATATATATATATATATATATATATATATATATATATATATATATAGCATTATGTTTAATGAGACTGTCTCTAATGTACAGTTGTAGTGGATCAGCTTGTATTGTCACCCACTGAATAATTATGCTTGGGACAGAACAATTCTAGATGAGGCTTGGTGGAAATAAAGCCATTATGTACCACGCGTTTTCCAGTTTTAATAACTTTCTCCATCGCAGTCTTTGAATTCCAGAAATCCAGATGAATGGCATGTGACAAAAAAAATCAGTTGTTTTCTGGAACATGAGAAGAAAACCTTTTTTTTTTATGTTTGAGACTTGTCTACAGGTGCTCAGATGTGACTTTGCACCATCATGACATCACCATCATGACATCACCACCATGACATCACCACCATGACATCACCATCATGACATCACCATCATGACATCACCATCATGACTTCATAGAGAGCTTCCATGATTTGAGTGAACAAGTATGTCAGCTGCGGATACATTTTGCTGTATCAGTATCAAGAACCAAAATATCTACCGTCTCCTTTGTTTTTAAGTACAGTGAGATTAAAAATACAATTGCTTTTTGAATATTTTTTTTACCGGATTGAAACCTCCGGTTCACCTCAAACTAAACTGTCTCAGTGGACCCCTCAGTTCCTGAGATAGTAACAGATGAAGTTACCGGTATTACTTCTGGGTGCATCGCAGGAATTTAATTAGCCGACCAGTAGGAACCCTCAATATATGGTGTTCCTGGCTGCTTTGTATTGGCTCGCTGGACCTGCATGATTTGGTTGGCCATTTTGTTTCCCCTGGAGGGGCAGAGACACCAGTAACTTCACCGGTAAGTATCTCGTGAACCAGTGGCGGGGAGGTCAACTGAGCAGAAAATGATGTGTTCCAGCTCTAGACGACCCTTGGTTTAACCCTTTTAAAAATGACCCCGTAAAGTGGTAAAAAAATTTGAGCAGACAAATATGTCAGATGTGGATACATTTTGCTGGATAAAATCTCAAGAACCAACATGTGTCCTGTCTCCCCGTGTCCCGTCTCCCTGTATCCTGTGTCCCGTCTCCCTGTATCCTGTGTCCCGTCTCCCCATGTCCCGTCTCCCCGTGTCCCGTCTCCCTGTCTCCCCGTGTCCCGTCTCCCTGTATCCTGTGTCCCGTCTCCCTGTATCCTGTGTCCCGTCTCCCCATGTCCCGTCTCCCCGTGTCCCGTCTCCCTGTGTCCTGTGTCCCGTCTCCCTGTGTCCCGTCTCCCTGTGTCCCGTCTCCCTGTGTTCTGTGTCCCGTCTCCCCGTGTCCCGTCTCCCCGTGTCCCGTCTCCCCGTGTCCCGTCTCCCCGTGTCCCGTCTCCCCGTGTCCCGTCTCCCCGTGTCCCGTCTCCCCGTGTCCCGTCTCCCCGTGTCCCGTCTCCCCGTGTCCCGTCTCCCCGTGTCCCGTCTCCTGCTGGGTTCTCCAGCATTTCAGAAGCGCAGCTTTGTTTTTAGGTACACTGACAGTGTAAGTGGGGCATGCGCACAAAGGCTTTGCCGAGGTATATGTTCATAGAATAAAATAAACATTGGTTAACATGCAGCCTGGCCTGCTGCATCCAGCCCTAACCATGCTACCGTGCGCACAACACTCTGCTCCGCTGTCAGTGCGGTTATGACAGATTATGACCAATCATGTGCCAGAGTCACGCCCTTTCTACTCCTCCGAGATAAACGCAGGCTTACAATTAGCAGTGAATATGTTGTGGGGTACCCCACTAGTTACCGATTGGAAATTTTCTTGAGGTTTTAGTACAGGAGTGGCCAACTCCAGTCATCAAGGGCCACCAAAAGGACAGGTTTTAAGGCTATCTATCCCTGCTTCAGCACAGGTGGCTCAAGCAGTGGCTCAGTTGAATACTGTGCCTCTGTGCTGAAGCAGAGACTGATTGAGGCACCTGTGATGAAGCAGGGATATCCTTACAACCTGACCTGTTGGTGGCCCTTGAGGACTGGCATTGACCACCCCTGTTTTAGTACAACACCAATTTTATGGATGGGAATCTGGAATGTTTTCCCTTGTTGGTATAAACCTTCCACATTACTTTAAGGTAACACTGTGGCCTGTGATCGAAGGTTCAAACATCTGGACTGACCAGAGCAGCGTACTGGTCTCTTCATGGTGTAGGCGGTCACTCCAACGTTCCGCTCGTCATAACAGGAGTAGTACAATGCTGATGACATGGGGGAGACGCGTACGTCAGAGAACGTTCACATAGGCGCCCTAAAAGCCAGACCGTGTACTCTACATGTATCTCCGCATACACCTACATTTCTCCAGGAACAATACAGCTACTAGAACCATGAACTGCATGGCCTTGGGTAAGTCACATAGGGTCTTATTCTACATGAGCCATGGAAGCCGACCCAGCTGTTTGCAGCCACTTTGGCTCATACACAATAAGCCCCTTAACTTCCCCGCATTTCAGACACCTATATACACTCTGCTGGCAGGGGCCAGTGCCCGGGAAATTCAGTGTACGGTGGCGTGTGCACTTTCTATGCAAGAAAGACTGGCATATTACAAGTATTCTGGAACACCCTCCTTTGTCTTTGGTCATTGTCTTACTGCCAGCACCGTAACACCAGCTCAACACCGGTCTAGGAACGGGTACATCCATTCGTCACACGAGAGGTACGCTTGCGCTTTATTGCAAGGAAGCATAATCCTAATTAAGAAAAGGATCAAGGTTTTTGACCGATCCTCAAATGGTTTACTCTATGAGGATTATTCTTTGACCTGCAATAGTGCCAGTCGGGTCACTACTGCACGGAAACTACTATTGAAGTCAATGTAAGTTCCCATGCGGTAGAGTCGTGATAGCCACAGGAGCACGATAGCAGTTGAAGTAATAACACCCTAGGGATACAGGCATACCCCACATTAACGTACGCAATGGGACCGGAGCATGTATGTAAAGTGAAAATGTACTTAAAGTGAAGCACTACCTTTTCCCACTTATCGATGCATGTACTGTACGGCAATCATCATATACAGGCATAACTGATGTAAATAACGCATGTGTAACAGGCTCTATAGTCTCCCCGCTTGCGCACAGCTTCGGTACAGGTAGGGAGCCGGTATTGCTGTTCAGGACGTGCTGACAGGCGCATGCGTGAGCTGCTGTTTGCCTATTGAGCGAGATGTACTTACTCGCGAGTGTACTTAAAGTGAGTGTCCTTAAACCGGGGTATGTCTGTACACTACAAACGCCTAACGGGGAATAATTGTGTCCATCAATTCAGATTTCTATCAAAAAGGAAAGGAAATGGTATTTTATTATTATTATTATTAATAAATCTTGGGGTATTATTCAGTGCCCTCCCTCATCCATAATACCCCAAATACTCTCAGATAGTGTCGTTGTGCTACAAAATTGCACAGAAAAGGAACAAGGTATCTGTAGCTGGAGTAGCCAACTTCAGCCCTCATGGGTCACCAACAGGTCCGTTTTAAAGGGGTATCCCTGCTTCAGCACAGGCGGTGCAGTCATTGACTGAGCCTGTGATTGAGCCACCTGTGCTGAAGCAGGGATATCCTTAAACCCGGACTGTTGGTGACCCTTGAGAACTGGAGTTGGCCACCCCCTGGTTTACAGCGCATCTCAGATTGCACCTCCACGACTGATCACATCTCCGGCAATGAGACGGGCAGCTGGGCACAGCACCGTGCACACCACATGCTACAGAACAAAACCCTGCACATCTGTGATCAGCTCCAATCCACCAAGTGCTGGACAACGCTTTGAGGTTGCCCCTGCAGCAGATGTTAGCCAGTACAGTACTGTCCATACTGTACACATCCTACAGTCAGTCCCAGTGAGAGCTTGTGGCTTCTCTGCTGGTGGTAAAAGGAAGCTTGGCTTTGTGCTCCTGAACAATGCAGCTGCCCCACACATTAGAAAAGGCGCTGCGACTATCCCCATCAGCACACATGCAAACTATATTATAATGCATTAATCCCACTGCATGCACAAGCAATTCCATTAGGAATTACAGTCTTTGTCACTGAACCAACCAACGCATTTAAAATCCTGGTGTCCGGTTGGACCTCTCCTCGTCCACTTGGTGTGCACAGAAATGCTTCGGACATTTGAAAACTCTGTCAATTTCCTTTGAGTGATATTTCGTTCCACAACAATAACTAGGAACATTGATACAATTGAGAGTTAACAGCAGCTGTAAAAGTAAACCTTGGGGAAAGTAAGGTATTGTGCCCAAGAGCTTGCAATCTGTCTGATGAGATAAAAATGTACAGGCAGCATAGGACAAAAGGCAACGGAACTGGTGTTTCCAGAGCAGAGACCAGAGGATAAATATGTATGTTTATTAATATTTAAATAAAGCTGGGAGAGATTTTTACTAAAGTACATGCTTCAGAAGAAAGACCGTACATTGCATTGCTCATAGCTAAAACTTCTCAGTGAGGAGCGGGCTCTGCTTTGTGCATTAGAACATTTGCCCTTGTGCTAACACTACATTAATAGGCTTCCCACACTTTTTGCTGAAATGGACCAACCTATAGAAAACCCAACGTGGTCCCAGAGTTACACACACCGCTGCTTAGCCCTTTCACTTACTAGCCACTTGCATTCACATCTGCTAAATACAGAGATGCTCAGATGTACTGTACCTCTTTCCTCTATGTGCCAGAGAGAGACTTCTTCCCAGGAGCACACACTTTGCAGGTTTCCAAAGTGACTGTCCCTTCCCCGGAGGCTGGTTCTTTCTCTCCCCTGGTCCTCTTCCTTCTTTATTCCCAATTCTTCCAGGAGTTGGGAGAGAAGCTGTTCAAGAAGGCGGCAGCCACCCCACAGCCCCCCTCAGCCTGACTGACTGAACTGCTGCAGGGTTTTTTGTGTGAGGTTTAAGGATGTAATTTCCTTGCAGACAGCAGAGGACTGAATACTCAGATTGCTTCTACCTCCTCCTCCCCCCTTCAAAACATATTATATGTAAACGTCTTTGGGCTGTAATGACATGTGGCTTCCATCACCACACCTGCCAAAAAAAAAACCCCCAACAAGCTCATCTGCATCACTATTCTCTTCCCGAGTTCTTCTGAATCGGCAAATATCCTCAGAGCTGTTAATGCCAAAAAAAAGAAACCCGTTTCCCTGTTTATTTTTGCTTGTCTTCTTCTGAGTGGCGGGCTGCTTTTGGAGCCCGCGCCAGTCCTCTGGAAACGAGCCTGTTTCTCCTTCCCAATCCATTGGTCTGAGCAGAGTGGTGGTTTGGAGGAAACGCGTCGGGTGGAGAAAGCGCGTTGGGTGGAGGAAGCACGTTGGGTGGAGGAAGCGCGTCGGGTGGAGGAAGCACATTGAGTGGAGGAAACGCGTTGGGTGGAGGAAGCGCGTTGGGTGGAGGAAACGCGTTGGGTGGAGGAAGCCAATGCGGCCTGAATGTTGTGTCTCGGCTCTGATGAATATTCTGATTTAGGTGTGGCATTAGCGTGTAGGGGGGTCCTTGTTAAAATGGACAAGAAGTAAAAGGTGACAGTGTGAGTGCTCATTTGCATGTCATTACCCAGAATCCCTGGCTCCAGTGGAAGTGTTATATGATAAAGAGATAATGGGGAAGCACAGGATTGCAGACCTGTGTGAATGTGCTCAAGACTTGGGACGTTTATTTGATGATTTAGGCTTTATGCAAATGCCGTGCAGCCATCGTTCTGCAAAATGGCCTGTCACGTGTCTCTGATGTGGGGTGAGTCTCACTGAGTGGGGTGAGTCTCACTGAGTGGGGTGAGTCTCACTGAGTGGGGTGAGTCTCTCTGAGTGGGGTGAGTCTCACTGATGTGGGGTGAGTCTCACTGATGTGGGGTGAGTCTCTCTGAGTGGGGTGAGTCTGAGTGGGGTGAGTCTCACTGAGTGGGCAGCTCTCGCTCATTGAGTGTAATCATATCGTAGGCTCTGAATGTGGTCTCCCTCTTTGGATTTAGGTTGTCTCCATTAAAATGTCCTCCGTTGCTCCATCAGAATTCCCAAATCCCACACACACGGTGGTTAGGCCAACGCCAGTCCTCACGCCCACCCCCCCCCCCCCCCCAACAGGTCAGCTTTTCAGGATATCCCAGCTTCAGCACAGGTGGCTCAATCAGAGGCTCAGTCAAAGACTGAGCCTCTGATTGAGCCACCTGTGCTGAAGCAGGGATATCCTGAAAATCTGAACTTTTGGGAGGTCTTGAGGACTGAAGATGACCACCCCTATGTTAGGCTTTAGGGCCCATTCATTCAACTGCATGGTGCAACATTGTAATAACTTGTATCACCCCAACCGCAGCGAGAGGTTAATCCCTGGTCTTCTGTGTTAATATAAAGACACAGGCAGCGGGTTTGCTGTTTGACGAGTGGCGACTTTAGCATCAAGCCCCTTACCTGCCTAACGTCAATCTCGGGAGGTTTTTATCCCGGGAAGAAAAAGGAGGCTTCATGTCCTTAAAAAACAAACTCGTACAGCAGAATATAAAGCGCAGCTCGCTCCCACTCACCTCTTCCACGCACTGCACGTGGCTTCAGGTGGGTGACCCTCCAGCCGCCCTGTAATTAGGGCGCTTTGCATTAACGGTGCAGAATACTGCCTAATAAACCTCACCCTCCCCGGGCTGCCAACCTTGTAACGCAAAGTAAGTGCAGGTCATGCACCGGAAGAAGGGTTCACTTTCTTACCCCGAAACGTTGTACCCTGACCGGTGTGGCGTAAATGGACCAAGGGACCCTTTGAAGTAAGAGTGACGTTTTACCGGGATCCTGCCGCGAAGATGTTCTCGCCCCACTGGGAGTGCCGGGCGAGCACACCTCTTTTTTGTTTAAATAAATAACCCCCAAAGTGTGTCTGCGATAAATAAGATGTGTGGTTCTCACCCGCTTTTCTATCGCTCCGCAAGCCTTCCTTACCCCCCCCCCCACTCCCCCCCGCAGGTAAGATTGGGCTGCCCCACTACGCTACAATGTGAATATCTGAATATGAAATCTTATACCACGATGGAATGTGGAAGCCACGGAGCCCGTAAGAGATGAACCAGGAAACCGTACACTGTCATGTCTATGCACAGAGACGCTTCTCCTCAATCCTTTATAATGTATGATAAGTTTACACTACAAGGCATTCCGGAACTGTTCCTCGAAGGAGCAATCCAAGCGGGGGTTTTTATTTTTTTTAAACATGCATCATGTGCAGCACACCTGTGATCACGTTACCTGCATGGGACAAGGGTTAATACACAGCTCTCTAGCTGGCCTACGTTTCACCTTCCACAAAGGGCCCTCAAATGAGTACTATCTCCTCTAACTGCGTCCCAATATACCATCTGTCACGGACAGCACACTAGTGAGCACGTGGCTTATATATGCAACCAGGGTCATGCACAAAACTACTCTAGCCAACTCGCCTTTCTCCTCCGCAAGGTACTTTCAATGAGTTAATATTAAACCCTTATTCGATTGCAATCATATCAATACGCCGCCACAACTCCAGGAAGATGTCTCCCTGTGATATCATCCTGGGTGGCCCTCCGCCGACTGAAACTTAACGTGTCAAAAACAGAGCTCCTTATACTTCCTCCCAAACCTGGCCCTACTACCTCCTTCCACATTACTGTTGGAAGTACCATCATTCACCCAGTAGCCCAAGCACGCTGCCTAGGGGTCACACTCGACTCCTCTCATATATTCTACCTTCACATTCAAAAACTGTTGTTTTTTCCTCCGCAATATAACTAAGATACGCCCTTTCCTCTGTTGCTCGACTGCTAAAACTCTGACTCAGGCCCTCATTCTCTCCCGTCTCGATTACTGTAACCTCCTGCTGTCCGGCCTTCCTGCCTCTCACCTGTCTCCCCTACAATCTATCCTTAACGCTGCTGCCAGAATCACTCTACTCTTTCCTAAATCTGTCTCAGGGTCTCCCCTCCTGAAATCCCTCTCCTGGCTTCCGATCAAATCCTGCATCTCACTCAATTCTTCTCCTCACTTTTAAAGCTTTACACTCTTCTGCCCCTCGTTACATCTCAGCCCTAATTTCTCTCTCTGCACCATCCCGACTCTTGCGTTCTGCTCAAGGATGTCTTCTCTCTACCCCTTTTAAACCCTTCTCACTGACTGCCCCACACCTCTGGAACGCCCTTCCCCTCAATATCCGATAAGCACCCTCTCTATCCACCTTTAAGACCCACCTTAGAACACACCTCCTTAAAGAAGCATATGAATAGCACCGTGGCTGATACTATACACCTCAGAGGTCGACCTTAGCCCCCTGCAGACGCACTTACCAGAACACCCTCCTACTGTCTCTGTATGTTCCTCGTACTTCCAAATTAGATTATAAGCTCTTCGGGGCAGAAACTCCTTTTCCTTAATGTCACTTTTATGTCTGCATGCACTTCTTCCCATTATGTGATATTTGTATTATTTGTTATTTATATGATTATCACGTTTATTACTGCTGTGAAGCGCTATGTACATTAATGGCGCTATATAAATAAAGATATACATACAATAAAAACACAAGAGGCGCACTTTGCATTGTCACAGTCAGTTCTAAAAGACTTTGTAATCAGCATTATTTTTCTGGATTTGCCCTTGATGCCTCCGGGGCAACTACAAGGCCTGGAAATTGTACCATTTTGACCAAGAGTAGCTCAGAGTGAATACATAAGACTCACAATTTATAGCTCGAAGCCGTATAATATTATATATTGAACGAGCCAAATGCAGGAATATCTTTTTCTCTCCCAATAAATAATGAAGCATTCCTAACATTGCACGGGTATCTCCTCTGCTCCGTGTTAGCTGGGGATTATTCTAAGCTGGGGTTCTGACAAGTAACAAATCAATACATAGACACTCTACAAACCAAAGGTGACATCATTAGGGGACGGAATGGGCTTGCCAAAGGCCACCCCAGGGGTGGGAAACTCCAGTCCCCAAGGGCCACCATCAGGTCAGGTTATAAGGATACCCCTGCTTCAGCGCAGGTGGCTCAATCAGAGGCTCGTTCAAAGACAGAGCCTTTGATTGAGCCACCTGTGCTGAAGCAGGGATTGATTGAGCCACCTGTGCCGAAGCTGGGATATCCTTAAAACCTGACCTGTTGGTGGCCCTTGAGGACTGTAGGTGCCCCACCCCTGGGCTACACAAAACTCATCATGGAACACTGTTCTACGAGGGGCAAACACACAAGGTATAACCTCAGCCTGTTTCTGCACAGATGGCTCAATCAGAGCCACCTGTGCTGATGCAGGAAGCATATCCTTAAAACCTGACCTGTTGGGGGGTCTTGAGTTTAGCTGGAGTTGAGAACCCCTTGGGTTAGGAGAATAACTAGTTCTTGTTAAATGTATTAACCATTCGTTTTCACGCTCCCACGTCGGACGGTGGTTAAACCAGAAGTAGAGGAGCACAATGAGTGTTCGCCAGAGCTTCGGGGGAAAGGAGAGACAGGGAAGTGATTCGTGCAGAAGCCTCCGTCCCTTCTGTGTCCGTTGTGCAATAGCGCTGTTTCTGTGGCTCGTTTCTGAGAATCCAGTTGTTTTATCTATTTGTTCCCTGGTGGCTGCCAATGGGATCTCTGGAGATTGGCTCAGTCTTCGGCTGAGCCACTGATTGCGCCACCTGTGCTGAAGCAGGGACCTCCGGAACACCTGGCCTGTTGGTGGCCCTTGAGGACTGAGTTTGAGAACCCTGTTCTAAATCTTTAGCTAATAGGAGCCACTTGCCATAAGAGAATAGTACGATGAATCTATTGTAATATTGGGAAATAACATACAGGATTTTGGTATGTTCGTGGGTGAGCTGTTCTAGCCTTTTAGAAACCCTCTGTGTACTTATCACAGCTTCGTTTTGCTTTCTTGTATAAACGGATGTCCTTTTTCTTACAAAGAACGAGTGTGTGTTGAAATAAAAGCATATGATACGATTTCTAACGAGAAATGCAATAATAGGGCAGTGGGCAGTGTGCTCGCCTCTTAGCCTATGAAAGAGTTAAGTGACCGCATACAGTGCGCAGACTTTTATGGGAACAATATCCTAGCCGTAGATGCGAGTACAGCGCGTCCTCGTGTGCATGAATCACACCAAGTCGCACATTAGAAGACACACAGAATAGGGGAGTCGGGGATGGTCTTTGTTTTAATATTTTTACAGCTGAAAGCAATAGCTCACTGGCCCTGGGAAGTGAAATCCTGCCCCTTGTCCTCAGCTGGGTCCCATGTTTTACTTGGACAACACGCTTACATTCCTTTAGCAAACTAACCAAACCACAGAGAGGGCACTTCCTGTTTTCTGTGTCAAAGGCCAGGCCTCCCAGTTACAGTGGGTTTTGGGAACAGTTGTGTGCTTGTGTTGTTGTCGACGTTGTGTTTGTTAAGTTTGCTTACTCTTGCAATGTCTCAGCACAGCTGCTGTGTTCATTGTAAATCTCCTTTGCAGTAACAGAGAAGGGAGAGGGAGGAGGGGGTATGATACATTGTATTGGACCAACAGCTATTAGGGTTGCCAGGTGTCCAGTATTGAACCGGACTGTCCTGTATTTGGACACTGTCCAGTAAAAAAAATAGACGTAATACTGGACATGTATGTGTATTCTGGTATTACCTCTGGATATGCATGTGTATACCGGTATTACCTCTCTGGGCGTGTACGTGTATACCGGTATTACCTCTCTGGGTATGTATGTGTATACCGGTATTACCTCTCTGGGCGTGTATGTGTATACCAGTATTACCTCTCTGGGGGTGTATGTGTATATCGGTATTACCTCTCTGGGTGTGTATGTGTATACCGGTATTACCTCTCTGGGCGTGTACGTGTATACCGGTATTACCTCTCTGGGTATGTATGTGTATACCGGTATTACCTCTCTGGGTGTGTGTGTGTATACCGGTATTACCTCTCTGGGCGTGTATGTGTATACCGGTATTACCTCTCTGGGCGTGTATGTGTATACCGGTATTACCTCTCTGGGTGTGGATGTGTATACCGGTATTACCTCTCTGGGCGTGTATGTGTATACCGGTATTACCTCTCTGGGCGTGTGTGTGTATACCGGTATTACCTCTCTGGGCGTGTATGTGTATACCAGTATTACCTCTCTGGGGGTGTATGTGTATATCGGTATTACCTCTCTGGGTGTGTATGTGTATACCGGTATTACCTCTCTGGGTGTGTATGTGTATACCGGTATTACCCCTCTGGGCGTGTATGTGTATACCGGTATTACCTCTCTGGGCGTGTATGTGTATACCAGTATTACACCTCTGGATGTGTATACCGGTATTACCTCTCTGGGCGTGTATGTGTATACCGGTATTACCTCTCTGGGCGTGTATGTGTATACCGGTATTACCTCTCTGGACATGTATGTGTATACCGGTATTACCTCTCTGGGCGTATATGTGTATACCGGTATTACCTCTCTGGACATGTATGTCTATACCGGTATGACCTCTCTGGGCGTGTACGTGTATACTGGTATGACCTCTCTGGGCGTGTATGTGTATACCGGTATTACCTCTCTGGGTGTGTATGTGTATACCGGTATTACCTCTCTGGGCGTGTACGTGTATACCGGTATTACCTGTCTGGACGGGTATGTGTATACCAGTATTACCTCTCTGGGTGTGTATGTGTATACCGGTATTACCTCTCTGGACGTGTATGTGTATACCGGTATTACCTCTCTGGGCGTGTATGTGTATACCGGTATTACTTCTCTGGGCGTGTATGTGTATACCGGTATTACCTCTCTGGACGTGTATGTGTATACCAGTATTACCTGTCTGGACGGGTATGTGTATACCGGTATTACCTCTCTGGGTGTGTATGTGTATACCGGTATTACCTCTCCGGGCGTGTACGTGTATACCGGTATTACCTGTCTGGACGGGTATGTGTATACCAGTATTACCTCTCTGGGTGTGTATGTGTATACCGGTATTACCTCTCTGGGCGTGTATGTGTATACCAGTATTACCTCTCTGGGTGTGTATGTGTATACCGGTATTACCTCTCTGGGCGTGTATATGTAATACCGGTATTACCTCTCTGGGTGTGTATGTGTATACCGGTATTACCTCTCTGGGCGTGTATGTGTATACCGGTATTACCTCTCTGGGCGTGTATGTGTATACCAGTATTATTACCTGTCTGGACGGGTATGTGTATACCGGTATGACCTCTCTGGACATAGTGACCTGACCGGCTTGGGGGGGATTTCCCTGAGCAGGGAGAGAGCAGGGCTGCTGCTATGGGGCTGGGCAGCTTCCTCCATCCTGATTGGCTGCATTACCCAGCTGCAACAAATCAAGAGGAGGTGTCAGGAGCCTGTGGGTGGGGCCAACTAGAGGAGGAGACAGCATGGAGCGGTGTGAGGTGTGTGTGTGTTGAGTGTGTTACACCTTTCTCCATTGTGTCCAGTATTTTTTGAGAAGTCACCTGGCAAACCCTACAAGTAGTAGATATGTTACAAGCTTTCCCACCTCTCGGGGTCGGGGTAGGTCCCGATGAAGGACCCTGAGAGGTGGGAAAGCCTGTAACATATCAACTACTTGTTGGTCCAATAAAAGGTATCGTACCCGCTCCTCCCTCTCCCTCCCTCTCCCTCCTCTGTTACTACATGGAAGAAAGGACCAGCCTGGTTGCCACCCGTCCCTGCCTTTGTAGAAAAGTAGCACTAAGCATGCCAGCGACGCCATGTACAGGGTTCTGCTGCCGTTGTCATGTAAACAGTTAGATAGGCGTTAATATTCTCACAATGCCGGCTCACGTGTATATGTGCCAGCCCTAAATAAAATGATGGAACTTTTACGGTTATATGCGGCCAGCGGGCAACTCAGATCCCTTTACTGTACCGGAGGCCTCATACATACTAGAGGGGCACATTTCCACGGGATTCAGGACGTAGCAAGGAAACCGAATCCACGCAGCAGGGAGAGACGCGGCCGTCGTGCTGGCGGATCGTGATCGTCAGGAGAAGTCATTGTGAGAAATAGGGATCTCTGGGGGACATACAGGATGCCCATAAATTATACACCCCATTATAAACCTTCATAAATTATAATAGGGTGAATCATTTATGGACAACCTGTATATGAAATGCCGGTACAGGTTATCGCACCCGTTCCGCTTTATCTACCGTATGTTTGACAGCACCAACATGAGTGCAAAGACTTTATTTAAATGCCAGTCGCGCTGAACAATACCTGCGCAGGCCTGTGTCTCTGCAGCAATCTTAGACGCGCCATTTTTGGGTATGTCTTCAAATGCGCGGCTCGCGTTACTTTTTCTTACCGTTTCTGCGTTACTTTTCTCCGTCACATTAAAGATGGCGGAAGGCTGTTTTGTTCTGCGTAGAATACTAGCGCAGGCTCAGCGCGCACAACATTTTACAGCAGCGGAAGTATACTTAATAAATATGTCATCTTTCAGGCGGAAAAAAATGCTAATTGTTTTGTGCAAATGTGTCGGCGCCGACCGCTTTTTAGATACATATTCTCCATAGTCTTTAAGTCAATTTTACTCAATGAAATGTGCCGGGTGTGATCATTTCACGTCTCTATATACCTTCCCTGATTTTTACAGGTGAAGTGTCCATTATATGATCTGACCTTACACAGCACTAGCCATCGCATCCCAGAGAAATAGGAAGGACCATACACAGTTACAGCCCGGGCAGTAGGAAGCAGATAGTGGGTTCCCTCTGGTTTCACACATGGGAGGACGTTTTTTTCCAGCCGACCTGGGAGGAGAGGAAAGATTTTACTGCCGCAGCTAACAAAGTCTCCTTTCACATCACTCAGGTTTACGGCTTTTGGAGTCTCTGGGCTTTTCTGGAGATGTCTCCAGGCTTCCCGTTTCTGCTGAGTTGCAGGGAAGGATGGCACAGCTGGTGGGTGAGGATGATTCTGCTACCAACAATGGTCATTATAACCTCATAGACTTGCTTACAACATAAATATCCCGGTGACAAATGCCTCTAAAACAGGAGTGGCCAACTGCAGTCCTCAAGGGCCGCCAACAGGCTCAGTCAATGACCTGTGCTGAAGCAGGGATGTCCTTAAAACCTGACCTGATGGGGGCCCTTGAGGACTGGAGTTGGCCATCCCAGCTTAACCTGCGGCCCTCAACCGCTGGTTACCCCAGGAGCCCCTCTCTCCCCAGTGCGCAGAGTGCAGAAAAGTTGCTGCAGTTGATCGTAGCTTCTCTCCGCTCCCTCAGCTGCTTAATGACACTGCGCTGGTTAATACCGGGACCCTCCTCTCCTGCGCTAACCACTAGTTCCCGGTGTAAGAGGAGGAGCCGGGCAGTATTCAGCGGAAGCTCCAACCCATGGCTGCAACGTCCCTTCTGCCTGTGCACTATATATATATATATATGTATATATATATATATGTCTTTAGATAGCGCCATTAATGTACACAGCGCTTCACAGCAGTAATACACGTGACAATCATATAAATACCAAATAATACAAACAGATCATGGGAATAAGTGCTTCAGACTTAAAAATGAACAAATTAACATTTAGGAAGAGGAGTCCCTGCTCCGAAGAGCTTACAATCTTATTAGTATATAATGTGCAGCCCTTATAAGGGCTCCAGGAGACGCACGTGGCCCTTGAAGGATATCATGTTGCCTACCCCAGCTCTGAAGTGTGCTCTATACGTACTAACTAATCATATTATAATGACAGAACATGTTCCACCTGGTTTAAAAATACCCGCACCCATTATCAATGAAACACGACAGGACTCAGGGCCATATATGGTGTCCATACCAATGATTAATGAATGATTAATGAATGATTAGTGAATGATTAATGAATGATTAATGAATGTGCTGACACAAAATGTCTTGGTCAGATGAATGAACACGTCTTTGTTCCATGCACGAAGCACATTGTAACCTGACAGTGGGGAGAGGTTCATGCTCTGCCGAGGTGCACTGGGGGGGTTGTGGTTTGGAACAGAGGGACACCATCAGGAAGCCATCAGCCCAGG